>NC_092333.1:150722500-151035000 GCF_046630445.1 Rutidosis leptorrhynchoides
AAACTCCGCGACTCGCGGAGTTTGAAGGCAAAAATGCCGCGAGTCGCGGAGCCCCAAAAGTCAAAAATCCCTATAAAAGCAACCGAATTCTGATCGCAAAGCATCATCTTTTTCTTCTTCTCCTCATACGTAAAATATATATATATATATATATATTTATAATTTATATTTTAATTTTAATTATAATTCTAATAATAAGGGTATGTTAGCGAATGTTGTAAGGGTGTAAGTCGAAATTCTGTCCGTGTAACGCTACGCTATTTTTAATCATTGTAAGTTATGTTCAACCTTTTTACATTAATGTCTCATAGCTAAGTTATTATTATGCTTATTTAAAACGAAGTAATCATGATGTTGGGCTAATTACTAAAATTGGGTAATTGGGCTTTGTACCATAATTGGGGTTTGGACAAAAGAACGACACTTGTGGAAATTAGACTATGAGCTATTAATGGGCTTTATATTTGTTTAACTAAATGATAGTTTGTTAATGTTAATATAAAGATTTACAATTGGGCGTCCCTATAAATTACCATATACACTCGATCGGACACGATGGGCGGGGTATTTATATGTACGAATAATCGTTCATTTAACTGGACACGGGAATGGATTAATAGCCACTAGAATAATTAAAACAGGGGTGAAATTATGTACAAAGGACACTTGGTATAATTGATAACAAAATATTAAAACCTTGGGTTACACTCAGTCGACAACCTGGTGTAATTATTAAACAAAGTATTAAAATCTTGTTACAGTTTAAATCCCCAATTAGTTGGAATATTTAACTTCGGGTATAAGAATAATTTGACGAGGACACTCGCACTTTATATTTATGACTGATGGACTGTTATGGACAAAAACCAGACGGACATATTAAATAATCCAGGACAAAGGACAATTAACCCATGGGCATAAAACTAAAATCAACACGTCAAACATCATGATTACGGAAGTTTAAATAAGCATAATTCTTTTATTTCATATTTAATTTCCTTTATTTTATATTTAATTGCACTTCTAATTATCGCATTTTTATTGTTATTGTATTTAATCGCACTTTTAATTATCGTAATTTCATTTATCGTTATTTACTTCATGCTTTAATTTAAGTCTTGTATTTATTTTTAATATTTTACATTTGGTTTTAACTGCGACTAAAATATTAAAATCGACAAACCGGTCATTAAACGGTAAAAACCCCCCTTTATAATAATAATATTACTTATATATATGTTTGTATTTTTATAAAAGTAAACTAATATAGCGTTGAGCTTTGCTTAAAAAAAAGATTCCCTGTGGAACGAACCGGACTTACTAAAAACTACACTACTGTACGATTAGGTACACTGCCTATAAGTGTTGTAGCAAGGTTTAAGTATATCCATTCTATAAATAAATAAATATCTTGTGTAAAATTGTATCGTATTTAATAGTATTTCCTGCTAAAATTAATAACTATTTTATACCCCTTAGCTTTGACATCAAGTATTTTTGGCGCCGCTGCCGGGGAACTTTCTAAACGCCGGAAGCGCAACGCTAATATATAAGAGAAAAAAAAAATTTAGTTTACTTTTATTAAAATTCGTTTTTGTAAAAAACGTTTTAAATATTCGAAAATATAAAAAGAAAAACAAAAATATAAATATTTTTAGGAGTTTGATAAATATTTAAGTTTTATAAAGTTTCTTTATTTTTATTTTATAAAAACATAAGTTTTATTTAAGTATTTTGTTTTTATTTAAAAACATAAAAAAATATATATATAATTCTAGTTTTAAGATTTTTATTTATAAAATTATAAAATATTTCTATTTTAGTTTTTAGATATAAGTTTTTATTATATAAATACTTTTATTAAAACAGAAAATTAAAAACAGAAATTAAAAATAAAAAAAAAAGAAAAAAAAACGCGTAAATTTTCTGTTCCAGGGTTGAATTTTGGAACCCCGCGACTCGCGGGGTTTGATGTTTGAAATACCGCGACTCGCGGAGCTTTTTCTGACACGCCTGCCAGAAACCCTAACTGCATTTATTACGGAGTAATAATTATTATTATTAATTAATTAAGATTTAGGTTTTAATTAAATTAATATTTAATTTTAATTATTTAGTTATTTTAAGTTTTAATTAGTTTTATTTATATATTTAAATTAATACTTTTATAAAATAATATAAAAATAATATTTTTATAAAAATTGTAATTTTTACAACTTTTTGTATATTTTTATATTTTGTCCCTTTTTAATCGTTTTAGCGTAACTTTTGTATTTCTAGCTCATATTTAGTTTTAAAATTAGTTTTTGCCATAGTTATTTTTACTTCTAGATTTTTAGGCTTTGCCGTAGAATTCCTTAAGTGCTTTTTCTCTAGACTAAGATTTAGGTACTTTAGAATTTTGCGACGCCTTTTTAAGTTTTAGTTTCTTTTTAAGTTAATTCCATTTGGGATTTAGTTTTTCCTGTAAGCTTTAATATTTTTAGACACCTTTTAACTATGTATCAATTATCATTCCAATTAGTAATCTCAATTTGCGATTATAATTTTAAGTTAGTTGTAGTAATAAGGTTAGGTTAGTCAAGTATTTTTAAGTTTTATAAGTTTCTTTTATTTTTCCGTCACCTTTTATTTTTCAACCATTTTTCTTTTTCAATTTTTTTTCCGACGAACTCTTTTTCTTTCTTATTTCTCGCTATTCTAGTTTTAGGACATAGATTTTTATTCTACTTCTTATCTAAATTTCTTAAAACTACGAAAAATTTATTTTAAGTGGTTAAATTAATAGACATCAAAATTTTCTGGTTCGTAGTAATAGTTGGATTTGTACGTGGACCGGGTTATTGGAGCCAAACAGTCCTCAATTATATTGAGACCAAACGAATCCTGCCCCTCTTCTGCATCTTTTGGCTATTCGAAACGTGGGCAAAATCAGAAAAGTCTATTAATTGGATAACTTATTATAATTTTTCTTTCCTTTTAAAAAACTAATAGGATATTCAGTGAATGCACCGAGCAAGACATTCACCACCTTTTGTACGTTCACCACCTGTAACTAGATCAAGACATTTAGCAAATATAACCGCCGTTGATTTTTCTTTAGAATCGTCATCCAGTCGACCAAGTACTTCAGTTCAAATTTCCGATAATCCATTTTTTGAATCCGACCTCACAATTGAGAATCCGGAGAATATTCAGGAACGGTTCGTAGATCCTGAACCATTAAACTTTCCTCCGGAACCACCAATCATTCAAACAGAGATTGTTGAGGAACGAACCATTAAATCAGAATCATCTAGTGATACCGATTCAACAAATTCAATTATGGAGAATCTGGAACCTTTAAGTATGGAAGACCGAATGAGAGCTAAACGCACTGGCCAAGGTCACGCAATTACTCATCCAGACATTAATGCGCCAGATTATGAAATCAAAGGACAAATTCTACACATGGTGACTAATCAATGCCAATTTATTGGTGCGCCGAAGGAAGATTCAAATGAACATCTACGTACCTTTAATAGGATCTGCACACTATTTAAAATCCGAGAAGTGGAGGATGAACAGATATATCTCATGTTATTTCCCTGGACTTTAAAGGGAGAAGCCAAAGATTGGTTGGAATCGTTACCTGAAGGGGCGATCGATACATGGGACGTATTAGTTGACAAATTTCTTAAACAATTCTTTCCTGCATCTAAAGCCGTAAGACTCCAAGCAAAAATTGTTACGTTCACACAGAAACCGAATGAAACTCTATATGAGGCATGGACAAGATATGGAAAGTTGTTAAGAGGATGTCCGCAACATGGTTTAGACACCTGTCAAATAGTACAAATATTCTACCAAGGATGCGACATCACTACAAGAAAAGACATAGATATAGCAGCTGGTGGTTCTATTATGAAGAAAACCGAAACTGATGCTTACAAAATTATTGATAACACTGCTTCCCACTCACATGAGTGGCACCAAGAAAAAGACATCGTTAGATCATCTAAAGCAGCTAGAGCCGATTCTAGCCATGACTTAGATTCCATTTCCGCAAAGATAGATGCTGTGGAAAGACGAATGGAAAAGATGACTAAGGATATTCACTCAATACGAATTAGTTGTGAGCAGTGTGGAGGACCACAATTGACAAAAGATTGTCTCAGTATTGAATTAACAATGGAACAAAGAGAGAATATTTCATACATAAACCAAAGGCCTGGAAATAATTATCAGAATAATTATCAACCGCCAAGACCGATTTACAATCAAAACCAGAATTATAACAGAAATATTCCATACAACAACCAACAAGGTCCTAGCAATCAACAAGTATCCAATAATACTTACAATCAGCAAAGACCTAATTTTCAAAACAAACCACCACAACAAACCGATGATAAAAAGCCGAATTTAGAAGATATGATGACGAAGCTAGTTGAAACTCAAACGCAGTTTTTCACATCTCAGAAACAAACCAATGAACAAAATGCTCAAGCATTTAGAAATCAACAAGCTTCTATTCAAAATCTAGAACAAGAAGTGAGTAACCTAGCAAGGTTAATAGGTGAAAGAAAACCGAAAAGTCTACCTAGTGATACAAATGCTAACCCCAGGAATGAAACGGCTAAAGCCATTACCACAAGAAGTGGTACAACACTTAAACCACCGGAAATACCTGTAACTTCTGATGAAACTATTCCTACTCCACAAGAACCACAACCTGATCAAGATAAGGAAAAAGAACCGGTAGTTGAAAAGGTTAATGAAGATAACACAGTTAAGGATAAACCTTATGTTAAACCATATCAACCACCACTTCCTTATCCGAGTAAAATGAAGAAAGAGAAACTTGAAGCCGAGCAATCCAAATTCTTGGATATGTTTAAACAGATAAATGTAAATCTTCCTTTCATTGATGTGATTTCAGGAATGCCTAGATATGCTAAATTCTTGAAAGATCTAATCTCAAATAGAAAGAAAATGGAAGAACTCTCGGCTGTTACTATGAATGCTAATTGTTCAGCAGTGCTGTTGAATAAGATACCAGAAAAACTATCTGATCCAGGAAGTTTCACAATTCCATGTTTTCTGGGTAGTCTTAGTTCAATAGAAGCATTGGCAGACTTAGGTGCTAGTATAAATCTAATGCCGTATTCACTATACGCTAAACTAGACCTTGGAGAATTGAAACCAACCAGAATAAGCATACAGCTAGCCGATAGATCAATAAAATATCCTAGAGGGATAATGAAGAACATGCTAGTTAAAGTTGGTACTTTAGTATTTTCAGTAGATTTTGTTGTTCTGGACATGGAAGAAGATTCTCAAGTTCCTCTCATATTAGGAAGACCATTCTTAAACACGGCTAAAGCAATGATAGACGTGTTCGGTAAGAAACTGACCCTAAGTATAGAGGATGAGAGTGTTACCTTTTCAGTTGATAGAGCAATGCAACAACCACAATCTGCAGATGATACATGTTATTATATTCAAACTATAGATGCACATGCAGAATTATTAGAAGAATTTCCAGAATTACAAGGAACAGGAGAATGTTCTTTAGGAGAAGGTAATGAACCAATTGATGAAGCTGAAATGTTAGCTACACTTATAGCTAATGGATATGAACCAACAACAGAAGAAATTCAAATGCTAAAAGAAGAAGACAGATATCGATACAAATCATCGATAGAAGAACCTCCGAAATTAGAGTTAAAGCCACTTCCAAACCATTTGGAATACGCTTATTTACATGGTGAATCTGAATTACCTGTAATAATATCATCTTCTCTTACTGAAAATGAGAAATCACAACTCATTTCTGTGTTGAAAGCTCATAAACCAGCCATTGCATGGAAGATTCCTGATATTAAAGGAATAAGTCCTTCGTATTGCACACATAAAATCCTTATGGAAGAAGGTCATAAAACGTATGTGCAATGCCAACGAAGACTAAATCCTAATATGTAAGATGTAGTTAAGAAAGAGATTATTAAACTGCTAGATGCAGGTTTAATTTATCCAATTTCTGATAGTCCATGGGTAAGCCCAGTTCAATGCGTACATAAGAAGGGTGGCATGACTGTCATTACAAATGAGAAAAATGAGCTTATTCCTACAAGAACTGTAACAGGATGGCGTGTGTGTATTGATTATAGAAAATTAAATGACGCCACCAGAAAAGATCACTTTCCCTTACCTTTCATAGATCAAATGTTGGAAAGATTAGCCGGAAATAGTTACTATTGTTTTCTAGATGGATTTTCCGGATATTTTCAAATTCCAATAGCACCCGAGGACCAAGAGAAAACCATATTCACGTGCCCTTATGGTACTTTTGCTTACAAACGCATGCCATTTGGACTTTGTAACGCCCCTGTAACCTTTCAAAGGTGCATGATGGCGATTTTTCACGACATGATAGAAGAATGCATGGAAGTTTTCATGGATGACTTTTCAGTCTTCGGTGATTCATTTGAATCATGTCTAGTTAATCTGGAACGAATGCTTCTTAGATGCGAACAATCAAATCTAGTTCTTAATTGGGAGAAATGCCATTTCATGGTTAAAGAAGGCATCGTTCTTGGACATAAAATTTCAAAAGAAGGAATTGAAGTGGATAGAGCTAAAGTAGATGTAATTGCTAAACTTCCACATCCCACCAATGTTAGAGGAGTTAGGAGTTTTCTAGGGCATGCCGGTTTTTACCGACGTTTCATAAAAGATTTTTCTAAAATTGCCACTCCTATGAATAAACTCCTAGAAAAGGATGCTCCATTCATCTTTTTAGATGAGTGTATCAAATCTTTTAATATTCTTAAAGAAAAACTCACTAATGCACCGATCATGATAACACCAAATTGGAATCTACCATTTGAACTAATGTGCGATGCAAGTGATTTTGCAATGGGAGCCGTTTTAGGACAAAGGATTGAAAAACGATTTCAACCTATATATTATGCTAGTAAGACGTTACAAGGAGCACAAACGAACTATACAACTACTGAAAAAGAACTCCTTGCTATTGTCTTTACTTTTGACAAATTTCGATCATATCTCGTTCTAGCAAAAACGGTGGTCTATACCGACCATTCTGCTCTTAGATACCTATTTTCAAAACAAGATGCTAAACCAAGATTAATCCGTTGGATCTTACTCTTACTAGAGTTTGATATTGAAATCCGAGATAAAAGAGGAGCAGAAATTCTCGCCGCTGATCATCTTTCTCGTGTTGAAAATCCCGAATTAGAAGTTCTAAATGAATCGGCCATACAAGACAACTTTCCTGATGAATATCTATTGAAGATAGATTATAATAAAATCCCATGGTTTGCAGACTATGCAAACTACTTAGTTTGTGGATTCCTTGAAAAAGGATTATCGTACCAAAGACGAAAGAAATTCTTCAGTGATATAAAACACTATTTCTGGGAAGATCCACATCTGTTTAAAAGTTGTCCCGATGGAATAATACGCCGATGTGTATTTGGAGATGAAGCTAGTAAAATTTTAAACCATTGTCACACAGGACCAACAGGAGGGCATTATGGGCCTCAACTAACAGCAAGAAAAGTTTATGAAGCTGGATTCTATTGGCCTACAATTTACAAAGACGCACACCTTCTTTGCAAATCCTGTGATGCATGTCAAAGGGCCGGAAAAATAAGTCAACGTGATGAAATGCCACAAAATGTCATCCAAGTATGTGAAGTATTTGACATTTGGGGTATTGACTTTATGGGTCCATTTCCAAAATCTCATAATAATCTATATATACTCGTAGCCATTGATTATGTATCTAAATGGGCGGAAGCACAAGCTCTCCCAACTAACGATGCACGAGTTGTAGTCAACTTTTTAAAACGTCTTTTTGAAAGGTTTGGAACACCGAAAGCTTTAATAAGTGATCGGGGTACTCATTTCTGTAATAATCAACTTGAGAAAGTTCTTAAAAGATATGGAGTAACTCATAAAATCTCCACCGCATATCATCCACAAACAAGTGGACAAGTTTAAAATACCAACCGAGCTTTAAAACGTATTCTAGAGAAAACCGTAGGATCAAATCCGAAGGAATGGTCCATTAAATTGGAGGATGCACTATGGGCTTTTAGAACAGCCTACAAAACTCCAATTGGAACCACACCTTTTAGACTTGTTTATGGAAAAGCATGTCATCTTCCAGTAGAAATTGAACACAAAGCATTTTGGGCTTTGAAGACATGTAATCTTGATTTACATGAAGCCGGACGTTTACGATTAAGTCAACTAAACGAATTAGAAGAATTAAGACATGAAGCATACGAAAATTCGTTAATCTATAAAGAAAGAACGAAGAAATGGCATGATAAAAGAATCAGAAGTTCAAAAGAATTTAAAGAAGGAGACAGAGTTCTTCTTTTCAATTCACGATTCAAGCTATTTCCTGGAAAATTGAAATCAAGATGGTCTGGACCATTCATAGTCAAAAGAGTTTTCCCATACGGAACGATAGAATTAATAAATTCAAATGGGATTGAATTTAAAGTTAATGGTCACAGAGTTAAACATTACATACATGGTCCGATGGAAGTCGACAACGAAGTTAATCACAATTTCGACACCACAGCTAACTAAGTGTGGGGAGAATCAAGTCTTTAAAGGATAATATGTATTTCTGTTAGAGTTAGATTTTCTGTTTTCGTGTAGTTCTCAAAAATGGAACCCGAATGGTCTTTCCCTAGCAGACCCTAAAGAACTAGTCTTCTCCCCCCATTCTGAATTTTTATTTTTTTTAGGTTTTTACGAAATGAAGACTGCCTGTGAACTAAACCATGGTCTAATGCTACACGCTTTGATCACTAAACGTAATAATGACATACTACCGAGTGAATTAGTATCAGTAATCAGAGAAAGAATGGACGGAGTTAGAAAAGAATCCAGATGCGAAGATAATAAGTTACAATTTGGTAAAGGAAAATCAAAATCCGCAGCGAAAAGAAGAGCACGACACCTAGAACGATGTCACAAATGCGGAAAATGGTCACATGGAGGTAAATGTTCAAATAATCAAACCTATTCAAACACTGAATTTGTTACTTTATGCAGAGACGGACCGTTCATATGTTTAGAAGAAAAGACACTGAATGCTCGAGGTTACTCCTATGTAGCCATGGAAAACCAATTAAACCGACTATCTTATGAATGGGATAGATCATATAACTAAGAAATCTATTTCACAGGTATGTCTGTACAGTTTTTATTTTTATTTTTATTTTTAACCTTTTGATAATAAACGCTAATTTGTTCGCTAAAAAGTATTAAATTGGTATTGAATAAAATTAGGTTTGGCGACCGAAATTATTGATATCATTCAAAAATTTATTACATCACTGCGAAATTTAACGTTTATTCTTAAGGTATAAATATCTTTAATCAATCAACCCAAAATATTTCAAAAATTCGTCATGAGTTAAATTAGGTCTTGGAACCGAAATTACTTTACCGAAAAGAGGGGCGCATATTTTTGATAATATTTGATTGATTAAAGTGGGATAAAAAGCCAAAAAGATTTTTAATTTTATTTTTACCATGTTTTTTAAAATAAATATTTAAATCTTAAATTAATATTGTAAACTTTGTAAAAACAATATTTAAAAAAAAATGTAAATATTTGAAAAATTAAGTTTGGTGTGAATTTATAATGTGAATTTTTAAAATTAAGTTTGGTGTGAATTTATAATGTGAATTTTTAAAATTAAGTTTGGTGTGAATTTTTAATTTTTAAAATATGAATTTTTAATTTTATGCATTTCAAATTTTAAGTTTGGTGTGAATTTTTAATATAAATTTTGAATTTTATATTTAAGTTGTGTGAATTTAAAAACAAAAATTTACTTTATCTCATTAAGTTAAAAATATAATTTTTAAAATTCGTCGTAAGTTGAAGACTAGGTCTTTGAACCGAAATTGCTTTACCCGAGAGAGGGACGAGAACTTTTATTATCATTATTTTTAATCTCATTGAATTAAAGTATGCCAAAAACATTAAAAAAAACCCCAAAAATCTTAGCTTTTAAAACAATCGCTACAAAAGACAAATTTTAAAATTTTGTCGAGGGACGGACTAGGACATCGATCCGAAACGACCTCGTCCTAAATAACAAGGGAAACAAAATTTTAAAATTAAGTACTTAATTGTTTTATAAGTTAATGATTATATAAAAAAAAAAAATATCAAACTCCGCGACTCGCGGAGTTTGAAGGGTTATTCACCGCGAGTCGCGGAGGGACTAAAAATCAGAAAAAAAATATACCCGCAGAACAGATCAGTCCCCAACCCACAAAAACTAAAAACCTGCGAACATACTGCACGAAATACCCGAAAAATACACCCCAAAATCACAATTTTTAACCGTTAATCACCAAATTTTTTACTAAAATCATGTTGAGAAGGATGCTATCTAGGAATTACTCAAGAAAAACGGTAAATTTCTACACCTAAACACCATTTAATCCGAAATTTGGTGTTCTTGAGCAATTTTTTCCCCAATTTGATTTTGATGCTTTTTAGTGTAATTATGATTAAATTGTTTATGTATTATGCTTGTATAACCTAGATTGATGCTATTTAACATGATTAGAAGCCTTAAACTTCAAAATTTGAGTAATCTAGGGTTTGTGTTCTTGAACAAATTTGGGGCTTTTTGATATAAACAGGTTATGGCCAATTTTTGTCATGAATTGTTGCTAAATTAAGTAGTGTAACATGTCTAGGTAGTTAAATGATCCAAACTTTGAGCCTAAACATGATTTTGAGAATTAAAGTGGACTTTTTCAAGTCTAAAATTCATGAACTTGATTTTTGAAAGACAATGCCATTTGAGACTTGTTTAATTGCTAGTAATGATTATTTTGTCATGTTATTTGAGTTGAATGCTTATGAACTTGGAGAACATTTTCGTATATGCTTATTTGAAAAAGTGTAGATTTGATAAAAATGTGAAAATGAGCTTAAGTTTGATATAAATTGATCATGTCATTGTAATTATTTTGATTGATGATTTTGCTGACACTAATGCATATTTGGATGCACAAAAATTGTGTTTGATGTGTTTTGCAGACTGAAAGGGGTGAATCTTCATCCCAAGCCCGCAATGCTCCTGCTGAGGAATGCGGAACAACAGGAGGTGGATAACTACTACAAGCAGGATATACCTCATCCAGTCATGACCTTTTCTGATATGCACTTGGAAGAGTTGCACCCGAACCTAAGATTTGACAGACTTTGGATAGATTATCCCAAATATCAAAGGGGTTTGCATACTCTTCATTCTAAAGTTGTTGAGGTACCAAGGGTCATAGAATGGGGACCCTTAGAAGCTGTAGAATTGGCCGGGCCAATTAGGGAATTACTTGTACAGAGGTATGGTAATTCTACTTTTAATGACTGGGTACGTTTATTCACCATGCGTAGACCTGTATATAAAGTATGGTGTGAAGAATTGTTATGTAGTATAGAGTTGAATGATCGGGTAGCTAGTTTAACCGATCATTCTTTTATTAGATTTTTGTTAGGCGGTTCGATGCGCCACATGTCTTTACTAGACATGGCTCAGGCTTTACGTATATATACGCCTGAGGAGTTAGCATCTGCCGATTGTAGAGGGTTGATACTAAACGATAGAAAGATAGATGAAAATTTTGATACACACGGTGTGTGGAGTCAAATGACAAGCCATCACCGTTTCAAAGGGGGAAATTACTCTTATTTGGATATAGTAGAGCCGAATTAAGAGTGATTCATAGGTTTTTAGCTAATTCGATTACACAAAGGGGTAAAAACAAGGAAAAGGTAAATGAACAGGATTTGTTTTACCATATGTGTATTCGAGACCCAAAAAGAGCTGTAAGTATACCGTATTGTGTGGGTTATTATTTATCAGCTATGGTTCGGGGGATGCGACCGCATAGCATAATAGGAGGTGGTATTTTTATTACTTTGATTGGTGAATATCTCGGTGTGGATATAAGTCGGGGGAGATTATTAGTAGAAGAACCAGAACCCCGCGATACTATAGGTTTAAATATATACCATGGTGCGAAAGTTTTGAAAAGGCGAAATAACGCCGCAGTACCATACCATGGTAGACATCCACAGGTTGAGAGAAACCAACAGCAAGGTAATGTAGGAGGGGGGAATGAGATGCAAGAAATGCAAAGGTTTATAGCTTCTCAGGAATACGAAAATGCTAGACAGAGAGCATTTGAAGATTGGCAAGTTCATCAGAACCAAATCATAGCTCATTGCCAACATATAGGTAGAAACTATATTCCTACACCGAAACCCATCTTCCCTCCCTGGTCTATAGAGATGCAGCCACCATATCCTACGTATAACCCTGCCGAAGCATTCTATAGCACCTATGGTTATGCCTGGAACCCCTATTGGTACCAGTATCATCCCTAGTATACTTAGTTTTATTTATTTTGTAATTTGTAATGATTGATACGTTTAATACTTTTGTTAATATTGTAATAGTTTTTATAATTGTCTAACTTTTATTCTTAGATTTTAATAATTTTTGAATGTGGGGTAATATACCAAACTTCAAAAATATGTATATATGTTTGCAGTTTATCTTATGTACACAACAGGGTAAAACAACGCATTTTCAAAGACTGGCATTAAGTTCAGCAAAAGCAACTAATTTTGACGACAAGATGCAAAATATATGTGAAATAACAACAAGACGGAATGAACAAATGATGTGCACCATTTATCATTCAGCAAACAAACGCCAATATATTTGGAAACTTTGGTAAAAATTTAATCATTTTCACAACAAATCACCCTCAATAATTTAAATTGTTACTGATTTCTTGCAAATGAGGGCATTGCAAGATCTTAAGTGTGAGAAGGGGTTAAATTCTTTCGGATTTTAAAATTTTTATCTTTATACACTTGGTTACCATTAAAAATACTAGTAAAGCAGTAGTTGTATTAGAATCTAGTGCTCTCTGATAATAAAGAACAGCCCTAGTCTTATATACTGACTACCCAATTCTAGTAAAAATTTTCAAAATTTTCAATTAAATGAACACAAAATCATGTTTATACATATTTATGAACGATAAAACTAGGTTTTAACACCGAAATTATTATTACCTCGGAAAGGACATAAATTGAGAAACAAACCAAAATGTTAAAATTCATTTAAAATGGAATAGAGGACGATAAAAAGGAAAATAAAAGCCAAGTGTGGGAAAATTTACCAAGTTATCTTAAACATATGTCACATATATCTGTAACAAATAACTGAAAATACTTTTGCTTTGGACTAAACTAAACTGTTTTACCCGATGAAAGAAAAGAAGAGATGGATCTACACGATGAATCAATTCCATCATTAAAAGGAAGTAAAGTCTTCCGAAAAAGACACGCGCTTCTTGATTTAGGTCATGAAGTTGTCGTCCAGACCAGCTGTAGGTTGACGAAAAATCTAGAAAAGTCATCACTAAAATCAGCAGGAAATCCACGGACCTCAGCATTAAACAGGGTCGCCAAGTGGTCAGATTTATCCTAACCATGAGAAGGATTTATCTTGTACAATGGGGGGGCACCATGCAAATTAGCTGGATAAGACTAATGAATCAGATCCCCAGAAAGGATAATTTCCTTAAAAATTAAAAATCAGCTTTTAAGACTGATATCACTCAATCCTTGAGATTGACCTTAAAGATTGAGAATTACAAACTCATGGAATTCAATGATATCTAAACTCGAGCTTGAACGAGAAAATATTTTGATCAAAATTACAAACCGATTTGTTTTCTGAAAACCCTATTTTCAATGCGTTCATTACCATTGAACGTAAAATCCTAGGAATTCACCTGGAATTCATTAGGTCACCTGAACTAAATCGGGTGTCAACTGTAAGAACGGTGGTTGCATAGTGGTCAAAGACAGGACCTTGTGCCAGACCGAAAAATTATAAGGGTGAGCTTTACTATTGCTCCTACCAAGGATAGTAATTGCGTCCGACACGTTATAGACCATAATTAAAAGCATGTCAGGGGACATTGCCTTAACAGTTGCTTGTTCAACGCTTTCCTTTACAACCGGACGGTAGTTTACCGAAAGGTAATATACGGGACAAGTAAACTGGACGTGTTGCTTTCCAAATACAAGGTTAGCAAGTGGGTGACACAAAACCATAAGTTTTGAGCTAAAATTTTCAAAACTGAAACCCACCAAACCCACAAAAATATTTTGCAAACACCGGTAAAGGGTTATCTCGGAAAACTTATCTAGGGTAAAAACTAGATTTAATTTTCAAAAGATCAAATGTTTTCATAAAGATCCAATTTCCTTAATGGATCTAAATTTTTATAGTCATGTGGGACTGTAAACCATATCGTTACTACCATTGTTTATACCGCCGTATAGAAAATCACTGATGTACAAAGTGTGAAGAATAAAGAAGTGATTCTAGTATTTCAAGACGATATTGCTTGAGGACAAGCAACGCTCAAGTGTGGGAATATTTGATAATGCTAAAAACGAACATATAATTCATAGCATTATTCCTCAAGAAAGACAAGCTTTTCTTTGCAATTGTTCTATTTACAAGTGATATTCGTTTAAATAATAAAAGGTGAAGACAAAAGACAGATTCGACGAATTAAAGACGCAAACGACCAAAAAAAAGTACAAAAGACAATAAAAAAGGTTCCAATTATTGATAAGAAACGTCTCGAAATTACAAGAGTACAAGATTCAAAACGCAAAGTACAAGATATTAAATTGTACGCAAGGACGTTCGAAAATCCAGAACCGGGACCAGAGTCAACTCTCAACGCTCGACGCAACGGACTAAAAATTACAAGTCAACTATGCACATAAATATAATATAATATTTAAATAATTCTTATAATTATTTAAATATTATAATAAATAATAAAAACCGTCGGCAAGAAAGACTCCAAACTTATATGAGCTGTAATTTCAAACTCCGCGACTCGCGGAGTTTGAAGGCAAAAATGCCGCGAGTCGCGGAGCCCCAAAAGTCAAAAATCCCTATAAAAGCAACCGAATTCTGATCGCAAATCATCATCTTTTTCTTCTTCTCCTCATACGTAAAATATATATATATATTTATAATTTATATTTTAATTTTAATTATAATTCTAATAATAAGGGTATGTTAGCGAATGTTGTAAGGGTGTAAGTCGAAATTCTGTCCGTGTAACGCTACGCTATTTTTAATCATTGTAAGTTATGTTCAACCTTTTTACATTAATGTCTCGTAGCTAAGTTATTATTATGCCTATTTAAAACGAAGTAATCATGATGTTGGGCTAATTACTAAAATTGGGTAATTGGGCTTTGTACCATAATTGGGGTTTGGACAAAAGAACGACACTTGTGGAAATTAAACTATGAGCTATTAATGGGCTTTATATTTGTTTAACTAAATGATAGTTTGTTAATGTTAATATAAAGATTTACAATTGGGCGTCCCTATAAATTACCATATACACTCGATCGGACATGATGGGCGGGGTATTTATATGTACGAATAATCGTTCATTTAACCGGACATGGGAATGGATTAATAGCCACTAGAATAATTAAAACAGGGGTGAAATTATGTACAAAGGACACTTGGTATAATTGATAACAAAATATTAAAACCTTGGGTTACACTCAGTCGACAACCTGGTGTAATTATTAAACAAAGTATTAAAATCTTGTTACAGTTTAAATCCCCAATTAGTTGAAATATTTAACTTCGGGTATAAGAATAATTTGACGAGGACACTCGCACTTTATATTTATGACTGATGGACTGTTATGGACAAAAACCAGACGGACATATTAAATAATCCAGGACAAAGGACAATTAACCCATGGGCATAAAACTAAAATCAACACGTCAAACATCATGATTACGGAAGTTTAAATAAGCATAATTCTTTTATTTCATATTTAATTTCCTTTATTTTATATTTAATTGCACTTCTAATTATCGCATTTTTATTGTTATTGTATTTAATCGCACTTTTAATTATCGTAATTTCATTTATCGTTATTTACTTCATGCTTTAATTTAAGTCTTGTATTTATTTTTAATATTTTACATTTGGTGTTAACTGCGACTAAAATATTAAAATCGACAAACCGGTCATTAAACGGTAAAAACCCCCCTTTATAATAATAATATTACTTATATATATGTTTGTATTTTTATAAAAGTAAACTAATATAGTGTTGAGCTTTGTTTAAAAAAAAGATTCCCTGTGGAACGAACCGGACTTACTAAAAACTACACTACTGTACGATTAGGTACACTGCCTATAAGTGTTGTAGCAAGGTTTAAGTATATCCATTCTATAAATAAATAAATATCTTGTGTAAAATTGTATCGTATTTAATAGTATTTCCTGCTAAAATTAATAACTATTTTATACCCCTTAGCTTTGACATCATTATGATATTAAGTGATCTTTATAAATTATATTACTTAAGATATATAAAAGTATATTTTTATCATATATAAATTTTAATATAAATTTTAACGTAAATTTTTATTTATTAATAAATGACTTGTATTATTTTACTCTAATAAAATCTGATAAATATATTTAAATATGTTAAACGACTATTTAAGTTATATAATTAACATGTATAGATTTTGTAAATCATCTTGGGTCAAATTGACTTTTGTTGACTTTTGCATATCGATCTCGAGTATTAGGATTGTGATACACTACGACTTGACCGAAATTGTTAGACAGATATTGACCAATATATATATATATATATATATATATATATATATATATATATATATATATATATATATATATATATATATATATATATATATATATATATATATAGGTTCGTGAATCCGAGGCCAACCCTACACTTATTCAATGACATCATATGTATTTTTACTACGAAATACAGTATAGTGAGTTTCATTTGCTCCCTTTTAAATGCTTTTGCAATATATATTTTTGGGACTGAGAATATATGCGCTGCTTTTATGAATGTTTGACGAAATAGACACAAGTACTTAAAAACATTCTACGATTGAATTGGTATTTATTATAATTGCCACCAAGATATGAGTACACCAGATATCACCACTTTTTGTTGGTAACCTAACAATTAGTGTTTATTATAATTGTCACTAATTGACGCGAATCCTAAAGATAGATCTATGGGCCTTGACAAGCTCCAGTCAGAGAATTTGAACTGCTTTAGTACTTCGACTTTTAGTATACAACCGCCATCTTTAAAAGCTATGACCTGTTGTATGGTGTATACAACCGTCATTTTTAAAAGGGATGGCGTGTTTGTATGATGTGAGCATATTAAGTGCAAATCACTTGTATGCGGGGGATATTCTAGATGCATTTGTTAATATCGGTTACCAGGTGTTTGAAAGTATGAAATTTCGTATGAATGATTTTTACTGCAGTGAGCAGACCTGCACAGATTGTTTTCGAAATATGAGTATCTTGTGGTCTATTATATTATTGAAAATGATTGTTTATGATAAATTAATGAACTCACCAACCTTTTGGTTGACACTTGAAAGCATGTTTATTCTCAGGTATTAAAGAAATCTTCCGCTGTGCATTTGCTCATTTTAAAGATATTACTTAGAGTCATTCATGGCATTTTTCAAAAGACGTTGCATTCAAGTAGTTAAGTTCAATAAAGATTATTATTAAGTAAATGACAGATTAGGTCATTTATAATTGAATATTATGAAATGGTAGGCATGCCTGTCAACTTTCGATGTAATGAAAGTTTGTCTTTTAAAAACGAATGCAATGTTTGTAAAATTTATCATATAGAGGTCAAATGCCTCGCAATGTAACCATATGTTATTGTATTCGTCCTTATGGATTAGGACAGGTCGCTTCATGTGGTATCAGATCGGTGGTCTTAGCGAACCAGGTCTTGCATTAGTGTGTCTAACTGATAGTTGATAAGATGCATTAGCGAGTCTGGACTTCGACCTTAGCTACATGTCAAAAATTTTTGCTTATCATTTCTAGTCGGAAATCATCTGCTTATCATCCTTAGGAAATTATCTGCTTATCATTCTTAGTCTAGACACATCTTACTGCATTGATTGTATGAATAGTGTATAGACAAAATTCATATCTTAGCGTATCTGCTAATTCACATCTTAGCGTACCTGTTACTGTAAACTTTGCCTGTCATATGAAGGTATTTCATATGCCCAAGAGACATATTAAATTAATGTGGCTAATGTGTTATGATCCAAGTCGGGTCATACCCAATAACAAACTTACCGACACCTCATTCGTATTTGATCTTAGCGAATGGATCGCTGATTAAATACGCAACACTTGAGATTTAAGAAAAATGGTTTTCTTAAATAATATTACTTGATGTGCATATAAATTATGGTATAATTTATATAACAAGAATTTAATTATTTATAGGTTAAATAATTAACAAAGTTAAGTTACATTTTATAAAATTGGTTTTATAAAATAATGTAAGCATAACTAATAAAATGGAATTTTATAAGATTGATTTTATAAACTTTATACATGATTTATATAATAGAAATTTATAAAATATGTTTTATAAAATCTAATTTTATAAAGCTATTTTATATGATGGAAGTTTATATAAATTATGTCTTATAAAATCAAATGCTATAAAATCTATTTTATAAAAGAATATGGGAGTGGCATTGGAGACACAAGTAAGCATGCTTTTAGTGTGTTACTTCCCATGTGCATGTGAATAATAACCAAGACTCATTTGGTTCAAGGTAGGCATTCAAAATACATCAAGTTTTGCTACAAAAAAACTGCACCCTTCCTTCTTTCTTTGCGGATTCTGGCCGAAATATTAAGGGGAAAGAGAAGGGTTCTCAAGTTTTTTAGAAGCTCCTTTCAAGTGTCCAATAAAATCCTAACCAAAGCTAGGGTGTTGGTGATAAGTTTGGGGTATTATCCCTTGAGGTTTCACCATTAGAAGCTAGCATTCATCATCATTTTATTGTTGCTGCTGGCCGAAATTTCCAGCACAAGGAAGTGGGTTTCAAGCTAGATTTACAAGGGTGTAGAGGTTACAAAGTCTAGCTAACTTGGGGGTGGTATTGGAGGATCAAAAGCTTGAAGTTCTACACTCTTGTTCATCATCCTACTACCATTTTGGACAGCCCTTAAACTTAGTTTAAGGAGGTATAAACTCTATCCTTTCTTGTTAATTAGTAAGCATAATATTCACAACTTGATCCAAGAAGGGATTTAACTTTAATTGGTTTAAAGATAACAAGTTTAAATTTGATAATTACACGCTTCCGTTTATTATGATTCTTAAAAGGTTTTAAGACTTATCAAACTTGTTAAATCCCAACAATGGTATCTAGAGCCGAAGTTGATGGAATATGCTTCGAGATGATTTATTAAACCCACTATAATTTTGCATTCTATTAACATGCATGAAGTAGAATGTTAAATTTTCGGTTTTGGGTGGTTTGTCATTTTGGCCAAAATCACTTGTGATTCTGCATTCTGTATTGTCAATCACTTGTGATTCTGTACTGCCAATCACTTGTGATTCTACACTGCCAATCACTTATGATTCTGTACTGCCGATCACTTGTGATTCTGTACTGCCGATCACTTGTGATTCTGTACTGCCAATCACTTGTGATTCTGAACTGCCGATCACTTGTGATTCTGTACTGCCAATCACTTGTGATTCTGTATTGCCTATCTCTTATGTAGTTAAAGTTCACAATCTAAGCCTTGACCTTGTGTTTGGTTGCATGCATGGTTGATTGATATTTATTCAATTGGTTTGTAATAATATTTATTCATTTGGCATGTAATAATTCATTTGGTTATGTAATTCATTTTATATTTGGTATGTAAAATAGAATAGGTTGTATTTTCATTTTCTAGATAAAAATGTATTAGGATACATATTTTGTAAAAATGAAGATACAAGATGATGAAGACTTGAAGAACACAAGGAGCATATGGATGCAAGAATAAGTGGGAGATTTGAAATCTCCTACTTTGTATGATTAACCCTTACCCGGTGACATTTGTTTTCGGCTAAACAAATGTCTACCAAAATGGCTAGATTGTGAACATACTTATTTTGCATGTGTGGTTGCTTGTATGTTTATTATGTTTGTGTGATTTGGATGATACAATTAATTACTAGATAACAACAAGCAAAACGACTATTTAATCGGTTAAATTAGACGTATTAACGACATGCAAAACAGCAATTTAAATGGTTAAATTGAAAAGGCAACTAAAGACCTTAATAAATGGTTATTAGGAACAAGAAAAGGATAACAAATATAAATTGGTTTATATCAAGTAATTGGCTCAATTACAAGACATGAAATTGGTTTTTCATATGTACCATACACTAAATGCATGTTGGTGTATGACATAAAAGTTTTCTCAAACTAGAATTAACGAAAACTTAAAATCCCTTTTACAAACAAGGCAACAAGTTTAACGCCATCCTTTTGTGTGACACTTAGGCATATTAGGGAACTCATGATGGGATAAAGGTCACCTAACCATTATGAGCAAACTAATATGATTAAGGTAAATTTCGCATGCTTGTGGGATAAAGGTCACCTAACCGCTTGTATGTTAAATTTACACGTTCATGCAAGTAGGACGACTTGATTTGGGAATCATGAACTTAGGGTCACCGAAGCATGAGGAACAAATAGGCGTTGATGGGATAAATATGCCATGCAAAAGGATTGCATGATCCCATACATTAGAAGTTGCAAAAGGATTGCAATTGTCATATAATGACTACCTAGCTAAATCAAATAACGGGATAAAGGTCACCTAACCGAAATTTGGTTTACCGTTGGATTCTAAAATTTAATATATCAATTGGATTAAAAGGATATTGAATGTTAAATTAAAATCGATACTTAATCGAACTTTGTTAATTTTGTAGATGGCCGCCAATAACAACAACATTCCAAAACGCACCAATCAACTTTAATAACCTATCATTGAGGTCCATCCTCGAAAAGGAAAATAACTCCCAATCCGTTTCATCTAAAGTACAAAAATGAAAAGCCTCAATGATCGATTGCACCGTCTCAACTGTCCCGTGTCTAATGAATTAACCACGGACCTTATCCACAACTCTCTGTCAAAGAGGTTTGACACATGCGTGTTGAATTGCAGCATGAAGGATTGGGATAAGAGCATTGGCGAATTACATGCCATGCTAAGGACGGAAGAATCAAGCATGGGTAAAAAGGCTTCACCCATGCTCATGATCAAAGAAGGTGGATCCAAGGATGAATCCTCTTCCAAGCCAAAGGTGGCTAAGAAGAAAGGACCCACCTACAAGGGCAAAGGAAAAGGGAAGATGGTTGCCCCAACCAACGACACTAAATGGCAAAAGGTTGCCAGACAAGCAAACCCCAAGGAAGATCCGTGCTTTGGTTGCGGTGTGATAGGTCACTGGAAACGCAACTGCCCGGTCTACCTAAAGGAGTTGAATGCAAAGAGGGATGCAGGGCAAACCTCAGGTAATGTATACATGATATACGTTGAGCTTAGTATTACTTCTTCTAATACATGGGTACTAGACACAGGATGTGGAACTCATATTTGCAATTCATTGCAAGGGTTCAAAAGAAGTAAACTAAATGCGGGAACAACAAGTCTCTACATGGGAAATGGTGCAAAGGTGCACGTAAAAGCTCAAGGAGACTTTGTTTTAAAGCTACCAAGTGGTTTGGAGCTTATATTGAAAAATGTTTTGTATGCACCTGATTTAACACGAAACATTATTTCTGTTTCCCGTTTAAGACATTGAGGTTTTAATCTTAATTTTTATTAATGATGATATCCATGTCTTTTTGAATGATATGTTCTATTTTAAGGCCTCGCCTTTGAATGGTATTTATGAATTGGTTCATGATAACACATCGTTCGATAGCTCAATATACCAAGCAAGCACCAAGAAACTCAAAAGGGATTTGAGTGATTCCTACTTATGGCATTGTCGCCTTGGTCACATAAACAAGAATCGAATGCATACACTTCAAAAGAGTGGCCTTTTGAAATCAAATGAACTAGACTCATTTGATGTATGTGAATCTTGTTTACAAGGCAAAATGACTAAAGCACCTTTCAAAGGGACCTATGAAAGGGCTAAGGACTTATTGGGATTAATACATTCGGATGTATGTGGACCCTTTAAGTCCATGACTAGGAATGGTGAAGGATACTTCATTATTTTCATTGATAACTTCAGTCGTTTCTGATATGTCTACTTATTAAGACACAAGGACGAAACATTTGAAGCATTCAAAGTATATCAAAATGAAGTACTTAATCAACTCAACAATATATTTTGGGGTTATTGTCTATGCTCCGTGGCTCGTATTCTAAATATGGCTCCAACCAAGAAAATGGAACGAACACCTCATGAGATATGGTTTGGTAAACCTCCATCTCTATCATACTTAAAGGTATGGGGATGTGAAGCTTATCCTAAGCATTACGTCCCTAATAAGTTGAATGCTCGATCCACGAAGTGTATCTTCATAGGATATCCCAAGGACGATATGGGATACTATTTCTATGATCCATCCGAGCAAAATGTATTTGTTGCTCGGAAAGCGGAATTCCTTGAAACTAAGTTCCTAATGGAAGGAAATAGTGAAAGGAAGATAGATCTTGAAGAGGTTCAAGATCAAGTAGATGATACACAATTGGGTGACACTAGCACTCAACATGAAAATGTTGAGAGTGATCAAATGGATGATCAAAATACACAAGACATTCGTAGATCTGGTAGGATTAGCAATCCTCCTGAGAGATATGGGTTTCTCATAGATGGTTGCTATACGGTTGATTTGGATGAACCAACAAACTACCAGGATGCTTTATCAAGGATTGATAAAGATAAATGGCAGGAAGCCATGAACGCTGAGATGCAATCCATGTATGACAACCAAGTTTGGGAACTTGTTGCTCAACCTCCTGGCTCTAGGCTAGTTGATTGTAAATGGCTTTTCAAAATGAAAACCGACATACATGGAAACTTGGATACATATAAAGCTAGACTTGTTGCAAAAGGTTTCACTCAAACTCAAGGGGTTGATTATGATGAAACTTTTTCACCTGTGGCAATGCTGAAGCCTATAAGGATATTATTTGCCATTGCCGCACGAAATATGGCAAATGGATGTCAAAACTGCTTTCCTAAATGGATATCTTATAGAAGATGTCTATATGGTTCAGCCCGAAGGTTTTGTCGATCCGAAATATCATAAGAAAGTATGCAAGTTAAAGAAGTCAATCTACGGATTGAAACAAGCATCTAGAATGTGGAATCATCGTTTTAATGAGGAAGACGAGAAATTTGGCTTCATTAAAAATGGTGTTGAAGCTTGTGTATATAAGAAAGCTAGTGGGAGCACTGTCATGTTCCTTGTACTATATGTGGATGATATATTATTATTTGGAAATGATATTCCACAAATGCAAGGATATTGGAGAAACAAAATACATTTTGGGGATTGGGATCTACAGGAATAGATCCAAGAAATTGATAGGTTTGAATCAAAGAGCATACATTAAAAAGGGCTTGAAAAGGTTCAAGTTGGAAACTCTTAGAAAGGTTTGGTACCTATTCAAAGAGGAACACTTCTCAGTTCATCTCAGTGCCCTACCACAAAAGATGAACAAGTGAGAATGAAGAATGTCCCATACGCGTCTGCCATTGGGTCAATCATGTATGCAATGATATGCACTAGACCGGATGTGTCATGCGCTCTTAGCTTGACAAGTATATACCAGTATAACCCAGGAAACAGTCATTGGATTGCTGTTAAAAGTATATTGAAATACCTTAGAATGACTAAGGATATGTTTCATATGTACGGGTCTGGTGAGGAGGAACTCGCTGTAAAAGGTTACGTGGACGCGAGCTTCCAAACTTATTGAGATGGATCTTGGTCACAATCCGGTTATGTTTCATTTTAAATGAAGATGCGGCCTCTTGGAAGAGTTAAAACCAGGATGTTGTTGCTTTATCCACTACAGAATCAGAGTACATCGCCGCCTCATTGGCAGCTAAGGAAGCTGCAAGGATGAAGAAATTCATCGACGACTTAGGAGTGGTCCCTACCATTCAGGACACTCTTGAGATCTTTTGTGATAACGAAGGTGTGATTGTTCAAATCAAGGAACCTCGTGCTCATCAAAAGACCCGTCACATTGAGCGGAGATTCAACTACATAAGGGATGAAGTTGAAAAAGGAAAGATATGTATCCACAAAGTTC
The DNA here is from genome assembly GCF_046630445.1 of Rutidosis leptorrhynchoides. Taxonomy (NCBI): domain Eukaryota; kingdom Viridiplantae; phylum Streptophyta; class Magnoliopsida; order Asterales; family Asteraceae; genus Rutidosis; species Rutidosis leptorrhynchoides. The sequence goes on from NC_092333.1 coordinate 150,746,834, forward strand.
ACACAGATCATATTATAGCGGATCCACTCACGAAGCTCTTACATGGGCCAAAACATGAGGAACGTGTTTGTGCATTAGGGCTTCGATATTCTAGTGATTGGTCATGATCTGTTATAAGTATTGTACCGGAACGAAATTATTCAAACTCATTAATATAACTATGGTGTTAATTTATTTGAGTTATGTTCCTATTTTGCATATTTCATCCATGAATAAGCAATTATTCTAAATTTCCGTAGTCGATCACATTTGTGGGAACAAGTGTGAGGTTTAGGCTATTATGAACTTGGATTGGTATACATTCACGGACTGAATGTAGGGCAAGGTTGCTACCAAGGTTCATAGATATTTGTGGGATACAAATATTGGTTATCCATGAATAAGCTATTATTCTAAATTCCGTAGTCGATCACATTTGTGGGAATGAGTGTGAGGTTTAGACTATTATGAACTTGGATTGGTATACATTCAGGTTGAATGTGGGGCAAGGTTGTAACCAGGATTCATAGATATTTGTAGGACACAAATATTGGAAGACCCGCTCTCAAGATTTACTAAATGGAGCCTTTGTAGTTGATCACATGTAATCTTGAGTAAAGGCGAATATCATTGTATCCTCTGACCTGAGATACATATTGGGTTCGGATATTCACTAAGTATTGTGCCTTGATTCTTTCCTTCGCTATTCTGAAATATGGTAGTACATAAGGAAGAGCTCAGGTATAATGCAAAATGTATATCTAGGACGTATGTAGTCAAGATGGAATTTGTCCCTCTTATTTGTTGAGAGTCAGATGTCTAAGGCCTGATAAAGTTAAATCTATAAGAGAGTGATCACTCTGTATCTCTTGGATTTAACATGACATCTAGGACGAAAGAAAATAGTGAAAGATTCACCAGTATATCAGTTCGAGTAAGGAACTCGAAAGGGATGATGTTATTGAATGGCACAAAGTCATAACATATTAGGGGTGATGGACGGTGTGTTAGGCTGTATCCATCACTTGCATTAATTTCTTATGTTTCTCGTGCAAGTGGGAGATTGAAGGTATTTCATATGCCCAAGAGACATATTAAATTAATGTGGCTAATGTGTTATGATCCAAGTCGGGTCATACCCAATAACAAACTTACCGACACCTCATTCGTATTTGATCTTAGCGAATGGATCGCTGATTAAATACGCAACACTTGAGATTTAAGAAAAATGGTTTTCTTAAATAATATTACTTGATGTGCATATAAATTATGGTATAATTTATATAACAAGAATTTAATTATTTATAGGTTAAATAATTAACAAAGTTAAGTTACATTTTATAAAATTGGTTTTATAAAATAATGTAAGCATAACTAATAAAATGGAATTTTATAAGATTGATTTTATAAACTTTATACATGATTTATATAATAGAAATTTATAAAATATGTTTTATAAAATCTAATTTTATAAAGCTATTTTATATGATGGAAGTTTATATAAATTATGTCTTATAAAATCAAATGCTATAAAATCTATTTTATAAAAGAATATGGGAGTGGCATTGGAGACACAAGTAAGCATGCTTTTAGTGTGTTACTTCCCATGTGCATGTGAATAATAACCAAGACTCATTTGGTTCAAGGTAGGCATTCAAAATACATCAAGTTTTGCTACAAAAAAACTGCACCCTTCCTTCTTTCTTTGCGGATTCTGGCCGAAATATTAAGGGGAAAGAGAAGGGTTCTCAAGTTTTTTAGAAGCTCCTTTCAAGTGTCCAATAAAATCCTAACCAAAGCTAGGGTGTTGGTGATAAGTTTGGGGTATTATCCCTTGAGGTTTCACCATTAGAAGCTAGCATTCATCATCATTTTATTGTTGCTGCTGGCCGAAATTTCCAGCACAAGGAAGTGGGTTTCAAGCTAGATTTACAAGGGTGTAGAGGTTACAAAGTCTAGCTAACTTGGGGGTGGTATTGGAGGATCAAAAGCTTGAAGTTCTACACTCTTGTTCATCATCCTACTACCATTTTGGACAGCCCTTAAACTTAGTTTAAGGAGGTATAAACTCTATCCTTTCTTGTTAATTAGTAAGCATAATATTCACAACTTGATCCAAGAAGGGATTTAACTTTAATTGGTTTAAAGATAACAAGTTTAAATTTGATAATTACACGCTTCCGTTTATTATGATTCTTAAAAGGTTTTAAGACTTATCAAACTTGTTAAATCCCAACATCATATTCCGTAAATTTCTCCGTAATCTACGAAATCTTTTGCTCTATATATATATAGATATTCTATGTAAATAGAAAACCATCCGATAGTCGGAAATCATTTCATCCTTTATTCAATCGTACGCAATGGAACTCGCCACTAGTTCAAGTCCCTCGAATTCCGATATGGAGTTTCACTCGAGCTCCGAAAGCAGTGTGACTAGAATGGATTAACCAATTAGTCATCATCTATTCTGGATGAATTGGGGATGGGTTCGTAGTCTACTTAATCATTGGAGACAAGAAGAAGGCGATCCCTTCCATCCACCACATTTCCCTCTTGGCGAAGAACCTGAAGCACTTACCGGCGAACCTGTTCGAGACACCATTTTCTCTCTCATTTCCAGAGTATCTCATCACGATTATATACTATCACAAATTCTAGATCTTGTTCACCGCTCGTCCGAACCACTGATCATCCCGGTGTACTAGAAGAAGTCAACGAGCTTCGCGCTAGAATGGTGGCTTTGGAGAACATGATGCAGAACTTACAAGCATCACAAGTCCCACAAGCGCCAACTGTACCACCGACAACAACACCAACAGTACCATTACAACCACCAACAACAACCGCATCGCAAACCTCAACTTCACAATCTGTCTCACAAGCATCAATGTCATACGCCCTGTAAATACCAAGTAATACCAACAACAACAAACGATGAAGTATTGATTCATAACTTCATCGGATAAATATTCTACGGTGATTATGTAATCTCTAAAGTTTTAAAGATTATTTATTCAAATCATAACCGTAAATCAAGATGAGTGGATGGATAGAGATGATAGAGGGGAGAATAGAAACCCTGACAGGAGTGTTGCGTGTGTTACAAAATAGACTTGTTATACAAGCAGCACCAGCAGTACCGTCAGCATCACCAGTACTAGCAGTACCACCGGCATCACCAACGGTATCACCGACACCATCAACGCCTGCAACACCACAAATTTCGTAAACTATATAACCACCTCAGATGTCGACACCACCATCACCAACGGATATATTGTAATAACGAGTTATAAGGTATTAACTCATTCCCTCTGAAGAATTTATATGTATATTTTATATATAAATTTTTAAACCACAATATATCTTTTCGTACTAGGCTATTATGTGTGAATTTTAAGGAGTAAATACTAATCGGTTAATTCAAATTCATATTACTAATATATGCTATAATGTACATCCTTCGTTAACAACTTAACTATCGTTAACTACAATCTCTGTTTCAACCCAATGAATTCCATTTCGTAACAAACCAAGTGTATTATTCAATTATATGTTTGATTTTACACTTTTGATATACTCGAGACTTTCTAGAAAACATTATTCGAAGATAGAAGAGTTCTGTGAGCATCAACATTATTCACTGAGGAAATGTCAATAAAGATGAATAATGAAATATTGATTCATAATTTCATTTACGTTGAAGAAATAACCCAAGAAGATTACTCATTTCTATTCGAAAATTAAATGAGTTTAATTTAATATTAACTCATTAAATCTGTATTACATCTGAAGAAAAATATACATATATTTTCATAAAGACCGTAATAAAAATTCTTTGGTACAAAACATTACTTGTGAAATTGTTTAACGGATAGGTAATACCCGAGAGATATATAAATTCACAATTAATATGTTACATTCTTCAATTTTAATTAAGTAATCATCAACTATACTCACTACCTTCACAACGATACACCTTCTTTCATAGAAATCAAAACAACCATTCTCATCCAAATTTGATTACATATTCTGATTTTGACAAATCGAAATCCAAGTCAAGATTTAACAGAAGGCATCACTCTTAGATCCCTACAACTTTCAAAGCTATACTTTGACTTCAAAACTGTGCTAGAACATCATATATTGACGATTATAAACTGCATGATTCCTGAAAACACCTCAACTAAGGAACAATCGAGAGAATCAACCAATCTCACGTTAACAACGGAAAGACGGATTTACGCGTATAGCGATACACCTGGAAAACTCTTGAAACCAAAGTAACAGCTTAACACATATCTGTGTCAGATCCTTTGGCATTTATTACCAAAAATAATTTTGCAATCACTTTCCAAAGTAGTCAGTTTTGTCATAGCTCCATCAAATCAATTTTGACTTTTCATTCGAATTAGTCTTATTATAACCTTGATATATATGTTGCCCTGTATGTCATTGTTACTGGGGAACCTTTTATATTCCATCATATTAGCAGTAAACTTACCAGCAACATCATTACTCATCAGCTTAAGTCTCTCCGAAAAACCACTATATGTGTTCATTAAAACCCTATCATATACTCATCCGCATTTTATAACGAGAATTGTCATACCAATTACCGAGAATCAACAATCAGTATTTCGAATCTCACAACAATTCTACGCCAACAGTTATATATATACATATAACATCTATCTCCTAGACTTACATACTGCGAATGTGAAGTTTCTGAAAAACTCCCTAAACTGCGAACTAGTTCTCCGAATTTTGGAAAAAGCTTAATCAAGCAACAAAACTGTAAACGACCTTAACAGTCGAAAGTTTGATGATAAGGAATAGTATGTTGGCAAAGCTCAGAAATGTTGGAACTAAAAAACGGATTAAGCAAACCATGAAGAAGGCTGTGGACAAATCGCAAAGATTAAACCTGCCTTCAAAGAATCCAAATGATTCAGTATCTACTAAAGTCATTAACGGATACCTTGCTCCTGACTCTAAACCCTTGCGGACAATATTCTTCATCATCCTCTGATCTTAGAAATTCTAAGATATCATCGTATCTTTCATTATAAATATCCTCGATATTTCTGAAGATATTTTCATAACTATCTGGAATCATTTATCTCCTCGCTTATCTGTATTACATCATAAAGAAAACTGTTTAGTTTCTATATTCTGTAAACCTTCGAGTTTAAATTGGAATGTTTTTGAAGTAGTGTTGGGAATTGAAGCATGAGTTAGTATAATATAATGACACTTGATCAACGTGATTATATTACAGTAAGTCATGCTGAGTTTCTAATAGAACATGATGATTCACAGACCATACCATCATCAGGTGCCATATTACATAACTCTATCATTCTATTTAACCTCTAAAAATATCAAAAAAATATTTTCCTTGATGATTCGGTGTTTTCCATGACTTCTGGTAATTTAACAAGTCAGATCCAGCTATCACAATTTCTTTCTTAGAACATTAGCTATCTTCATTTCAAATTTCATACCTACAAATTCTGGACCATTATTCGCTTGACTTGAAGTCGGGAAGAGGAGACAGAAGCATGGAACTCTTAAATATAAAAGAAAATATAAAGCCCGACAACAATACATAAATTACAAAGCGTGCATATCAATACGTATTGCTACATAAAGTCACAAGAGAATTAAAAACACTATAACCCCAAGGTAATAATAAAAGTAAATAAATTCCTCCGGTGGTAGATGAAAAAGAAGAATGACAGATATGAAAGTTAGGAGTATATCAAGAATCAGAACTGGATGGAGCATATTGACGAATACTTTAAAATATGAATTGGGAAAGAAAGAATAGAAGATGTGAGCTGTGGAAATAAGGAAACGAAGAGGGTAGATTTATAGTGAAATATCAGACAGAGCAATAGAGACAGATTATTGCATTTAACCAAAAAGGATCATAATTTCCTTAATTACCGAAGAATCAAATCTTATTACGAAGATTTCCTCTAAATCCCTTGAATTCCGAAAATCAACCATGACTACGTCACCAGTTAAGACAAATCTCATTTATTCATTTCACTCTTTTGTGATAGCTTCACTCGTACTGTTCACATAAATGAATTGTTTTATCCATATTACTCTCTGATGATAAAACTCAAATTTCTAGCTCGCGTCATGAAAACATACTTATTGTCAACCATGACCATTCTAATCAAATTTCGGGATGAAATTACTTTAACGGGTAGGTACTGTGACAACCCTGAAATTTCTGACCAAATTTAAACTTAATCTTTATATGTTTTCGACACGATAAACAAAGTCTGTAATGTTGAGTCTCAAAAATTTTAGAACTATGTTAATATAATCAGTTACCCTTTTGACTGTGTCCAACGATTCACGAACAATTATATTTAACTTTATGTGCATATATAATTATATATAAACATTAATTAAAAACGTTAACAAAGTATTAAACGTATAATACTTTACATGAACGTATTTGTTTCAATATGTTTATCGATGGAATTAGAAGATAATATCAAATGATTGATTTATCAGATACATTGTGATATGATTACGGGTCTCTGTTGAGAGGACCACTTTGATTTAGGAAACCTTTCCTTTTTAACGATATTCGGAATAATTGGTAAAGTGATTTACAAGTAAGAACAAAAGTGTCAATTAACGGAAACTAGACAAGGGTTAGTGGAGTTTCCTGTTCAATTTCCTATAACAGGTATTAACTAGTTAACTTTCATATTATTTAGGGTGAAAGTGAAATTTTGAGAATATAGATAACTTAAAAAATGGATATCAACAAGTTATGAAAAATGACGTTTTTCATTAAAATGATTTCATACGCTTATCTAATCTTCGGACCTTATCTTACGCTTCATCAGCAAACGGTAATTTAAAAACTTGAAAACCTGTTATGAGTTACATATGATTTTACTTTTCTAAAACATTTTATGATAAAACGATTTCCATTAGTTTAACCTTTCAACAAAATGATTCCTAAATATATTTAGTTTTGGAAAAAAAAAACAAAATTATCATATTTATTTAAGTTAGTTTCAAACGTACAAAACGTTTTCAGTTTAAAAAGAACTTTATTATTAAAACACTTTATAAGATAATTTGTTTATGAATATTGAAGAACTTAATTAAAGATTTGTATTATAAATTTGTAAATATATTTTTATAAAAGTATTACTAAATAATAATTTCGAAACGATTTTAAACTATATAAAGAACTTTGAAATATATGTAATTTTGAAAAATTATATATTATATTATTAAATAAATATTTCGAACTTATATTTCGAAATAAAAGTGTATGTATGTAAGTGTGTGTATATATATATATATATATATATATATATATTTACCAATGTAATAAGATTTAATATTAATTTACTTATAAAATGTTTCATTTAAGTAATACTATAATATATATATATATATATATATATATATATATATATATATATATATATATATATATATATATATATATATATATATATATATATAACGAGATATCAATTTATAGAAGCAAATGACTAAAACGCTCGAATGTTCAAGTTCCATTTAGAAGGATATAGGTTATTGGCAATTTAAGCCTATTTATTGATAAAGGTACACATCGCGTATCGTTTAACACAAGTTTTCTAAACGTACGAGACATCATTTGAAAAACCAAAACAGGGACTTTAGTCGAGTGTTAACGTACGAGTCATTGGAACTAAATTTACAATTTAACTATGCATGTAAATATAATATAATATATATAATTGTATATTAATTATATTATATATAAATAATTAATAATAAAACTGTCGGCAGCCCCAAATAATTGAGATGTGAGCTGGACTAGGGGCCATGAGATCGCATGGTTTCCCCTCACATTTTACATGCGATCGCATGGTGAGTGGGTGGCCAAAATGTGTATAAAGCTCGATCGATCCTGCTTCTGATTTCATTCACTCACACACACATATTCATACTCCCTCTGTAACACTATATTTATTATTTATATTATTATTATTAATATTAAGATTAATATTATTAGTAATAATATTATTACTAGAAGTATTAGTATTATTATTACATAAAATACTACGACGGAGTCATGTCCGAACAATTTCAAAAATGGTTTTCGAGTGAGTCAAAGCTAAGGAGATTATGGGTTATTGCTAAGGAGGTTATGGGTATTGTTCGGGGGTATGCTCGTGAGGTCAATCTAGTGTTTATCATTTCCGTTGCGTCTACGTACTTTCCTGCAATATTGAATCACAATATTGATACGTGAGCATTCATATCCTATCTTTTATATATTAATAGTGTATCCCTGATTAGTGCTCAAGAATATAGGTTTATGCATGCTTGTATACTAATTTTCGTCGTTAGTTAGTTTTATGATGAATCGCAAATTTAATACATCTATTACTAATAAAAGGTATATGATATGCATGTCGTTGGAAAGCTGGCGAAAAATTAATAACTTTTCATTTAGGAAGCGTATGGTTTCAATGAACGAATTAAAAGATATGGTCAACTGAATTATTATTTCTAATATTATTATTATTATTATCGTCGTTATGATTATCGTTATTATTATCTAATAACTATTATTATTATTATTATTATTATTATTATTATTATTATTATTATTATTATTATTATTATTATTATTATTATCGTTATAAGTATTATCAGTAATATTGTTATTGATATTATTAGTACTATCGTTATTATCACTAAAGTTATTATTAATATTATTATTATTATTATTATTATTATTATTATTATTATTATTATTATTATTATTATTATTATTATTATTATTATTATTAAAAGTATCATTAATAATAAAACTATCATTTTATTAAAATTATCATTTGTGATAGAAATATCATTGTTATTATAAAATATCATTATTATTATCATTTTTGTATTATTATTATTATTATTATTAATTATCATTTTGAATAGAATTATTATTTTTATATAAAATATTATTATTACTGTTAATATTAAAAAGTATTGTTATTATTAAAATTATCATGATTAGAATTATCATTTTATTAATTAATATCATCATTAGTAAATACAAATATGGTTATTATTATTAGAATAATAATAATTATTATTATTACAAAATAATACAACTTTCATTTATTATTATTATTATCAATATTATTTTATCAAATATATATGTGATACAAAGATATTTTTACCACACCTAATATAATTACATTAATAATACATATTACTATATTTTTATGATATTAAGTGAACTTTATAAATTATATTACTTAAGATATATAAAAGTATATTTTTATCATATATAAATTTTAATATAAATTTTAACATAAATTTTTATTTATTAACAAATGACTTGTATTATTTTACTCTAATAAAATCTGATAAATATATTTAAATATGTAAAATGACTATTTAAGTTATATAATAAACATGTATAGATTTTGTAAATCATCTTTGGTCAAATTGACTTTTGTTGACTTTTGTTGACTTTTGCATATCGACCTCGAGCATTAGGATTGTGATACACTACGACTTGACCTAAATTGTTAGATAGATATTGACCAATATATATATATATATATATATATATATATATATATATATATATATATATATATATATATATATATATATATATATATATATATATATGTACTTAATATAGGTTCGTGAATCCGAGGCCAACCCTACATTTGTTCAATGACGTCATATGTATTTTTACTACGAAATACAGTATAGTGAGTTTCATTTGCTCCCTTTTAAATGCTTTTGCATTATATATTTTTGGGGCTGAGAATACATGCGTTGATTTTATAAATGTTTGACGAAATAGACACAGGTACTTAAAAACATTCTACGATTGAATTGGTATTTATTATAATTGCCACCAAGATATGAATACACCGGATATCACCCCTTTTTACTGGTAACCTAACAATTAGTGTTTATTATAATTGCTACTAATTGACGCGAATCCTAAAGATAGATCTATGGGCCTTGACAAGCCCCAGTCAGAGAATTTGAACTGCTTTAGTACTTCGACTTTTAGTATACAACCGCCATCTTTAAAAGCTATGACCTGTTGTAAGGTGTATACAACCGTTATTTTTAAAAGGGATGGCCTGTTTGTATGCTGTGAGCATATTAATCCAAATCACTTGTATGCGGGGGATATTCTAGATGCATTTGTTAATGTCGGTTACCAGGTGTTTGAAAGTATGAAATTTCATATGAATGATTTTTACAGCAGTGAGCAGACCTGCACATATTGTTTTCGAAATATGAGTATCTTGTGGTCTATTATATTATTGAAAATGATTGTTTATGATAAACTAATGAACTCACCAACCTTTTGGTTGACACTTGAAAGCATGTTTATTCTCAGGTATTAAAGAAATCTTTCACTGTGCATTTGCTCATTTTAAAGATATTACTTGGAGTCATTCATGGCATTTTTCAAAAGACGTTGCATTCAAGTCGTTAAGTTTAATAAAGATTATTATTAAGTAAATGACAGATTAGGTCATTCATAATTGGATATTATGCAATGGTAGGCATGCCTGTCAACTTTCGATGTAATGAAAGTTTGTCTTTTAAAAACGAATGCAATGTTTGTAAAATTTATCATATAGAGGTCAAATGCCTCGCGATGTAACCATATGTTATTGTATTCGTCCTTATGGATTATGATGGGTTGTTTCACTTCTCTTGAAGATCTTCTGAAAGATAAGTAGTGCGCAGTTTCGGCTCGTGATAAATCTTAAAGTCCGATGAGAATATGATCCACGGCTCTGTTGGTTCACCCATGAATGTCAATCATAGAGGCAGTGTTGGTGGTGATTATTTCTCTGATGGGATGCTCATTTCGGAGGCCTTCAAACAATGTTAGAAACTGTATCTTTAGTATTTCAAAATCTTCAAAATGATGATCTCCACAATAAGAGTCTGTAGCTTTGCACAGATTAGTTAAAAGGCTAAGCTGAAAAGAATTGAACAGCAATCCTGACCCAAGCATCAACGTCACCGTCTTTGAGTATATCTCCCGACATCCGGCTTTGAATGTGAAACTTGGATATGTGGATTCGTGGAAGATACGTGATATCTACTTCGTAACGTAGGTGGCAATGTTGACTCGATCTGGTTCAAGATGAGAGAACTGATTGTTGTGCCTTACTTCCTCTGTAACTGCGTCTCATAACTCTTTGATAATCAGATCAGCATGATGATCAATTGTTACGTAAATCACTAGCCTGTCTGGTGTGCTTTCAAAATCATCTCTATCCAAGAGAGCGAAAAAGCTAGGAATATCCTCGATCATTTGCAAATCAGAGTGATAAGTCAGGCATCCAGTGGAAAGATCCATATGCTTCCAGATGAGAGTCAGTAGTGCTCGTTGGTTTGCTAAAAAAGGAAGTGCAGATCTGGCTAAGGCGTTGTAAACCTTAGAGTAAATAATCTTCTGATCTCGACAGAATATTGTCTCAAGAATATTGCAAACCACTGAATTGTGCTCTCATTGCCTTTCTTTTTGGTAGATATGATTGTGAAGAGTGTTGATAAAGTCTTGAATGTGTTCTTCTAGGATTTTAACATCATTGTTTTCTCTTTGGAGATAGAGGTTGTATTCTTCTCGGATAGCCATAATTTGTTCCGTTAAGCGTAGCGTGAAATTAATCGTTGATTTACGGATGGGTTCGAGAATATCTTCAAATTCATCGGTATCATTGATGAAGGTTATCATGTCTGCGTGTGTAGATATGATTGGAATCCGATCTGAAGAAGAGTCCGGCTCACCTAGATCTGGTTCGGTTGGAGGGTGTGAGTGATCCAGAATGTCTTCATGTTTCTCTTCCTCCTCATTATTGGTAGAGTGTTCTTCTGAGGATTCGTCTGATGAACGGGTTTCCTCAATATTCTGATTCTCCACTTTGATGCTTGCAGGGTCAATTTCTATATCTTTAACCTCAACCTTGTCCGTCTTCTTCTTGAAACAAATGATTAAACTGTGATCTTCCATCTCAAGCATCATTAATTCTTCATGATGCTTAATGCTTAGAGAGGGTATTATCGCAGTTTCTTTTACGTCTTCCATTTCCTCTTCCTCTTCAGATTCCTCTTCTTCCTATATTTCTTCGCTGGGATCCTCTTCTTCCATATCTGGGTCGTCTGCAGACTGTGATTCGACACCCATCTTGATATCATTGGCTGGTGGTGAAGACTCGTCATCGGAAGTTATACGTCTGGCAGAAATAGCAAATACCTCTGCCTGTCCAGAAAGATCGGTGGGTCGGTCAATTTTGAAGGTAACGCTCTTCCCATGTGATCGCAAGATCAAGGTTTGATTGTACACATCAATGACAGTCCTAGCCGTATTCATGAAAGGTCTTCCTAACACTACTGGTGTGTGTAGGTCTTCCTTAATGTACATTACAAAAAAATCTGTAGGATACAAGAATTTGTCAACTTTCACCATGACGTTCTCAACTATGCCCTTTGGATATCGAATTGTGTGATCGGCAAGTTGGATTGTCATTTTAGTTGGTGACAAGTCTCCTAACTCTAATCTCTTGTAAAGAGAGTAGGGGATTAGGTTGATTCTTGCTCCTAAATCTGCTAGCGCATGAATGGTTCCAGATTGGTAGATCGAACATGGGAAAATAAATAGGCCCGTGTCTCCTAACTTTGGCGGTAGAGAGTTTCTGAGAAATGCTGAGCATTCTTCATTTAGTGGAATTTTGTTAGAATCTGGTATCCTCTCCTATGTAGAAAGAAGCCTTCGGATGTATCTCTTTTGGTTGGGGACTTTGGACATGGTGTCCAGGAATCTTCCATCAAGCTTGAAGGAATCAAGCTTGGATGGTTCCTCCTGTAGCCTTCCAGGATAGGGTATACGAAGAGGAGTTGCAGGGGTCAGCTTCTTAATATATGTTGATTTGTTCTTGAGCCTAGTTGACCTTCTCCGTGGTTCTTCCTCTGGGATTATGGAATCCATTTGCTTAGCTTCCTCTATGTGGGGATTTTGGATAGTATTACTGGGTAACTTTCCATGTGGTCGGGTTTCAAGGCATTGTGATAACTGTCCGAGCTGCGTCTCTAGACTTTTGAGCAGAGCCAATTGATTTCTCATTAGTATCTCCGTCTAATCTTGTCTGGCTGCAGTTCTCTGATTTAGCTGTTGTTGTCCTTGAATGAAATGAGTTAACTGATCATCAGCTCTTAGAGTGGTATTAGTTTCTTTTGTAATCTGGGTGGTGGGGGAATTTTCTTCGACTGGTGGACCAGTGAGTGGAAGTGGTTGATCGTATGACAATTGAGATTGTTAGGTTGGATAAGGTGGGTAGTGAAAGCGAAAAGGCTGGTTGCTTCGTTGAAATTGATTAACCCTAGGTTGTTGATTGAATCCGGGATTTTGTGGGCGAGCTGGGTATTGAACGTAACAGACTTAACCTTCAGGGTTTTCATACTAAACTTGATATTCTTCAGTGGGTTGCGGGTTGGTACAATTAACACAAGCCTGAGCTTGGTTGACCTGCTGCGGCTGCGTCTTCAATTCTCTGAGTTGTTTAGCGAGAGAATCCATCTTATCCGTGAGGGATTCGATGGCCTCCATTTGATTGTTAAGTGCAGAGAGTGGGGCAGATGATGAAGTTGTTTCACCACTGTTCCAGTCATGATGATGCATTGTCATATTCTCGAGCAATTCCCATGCTTCGTCTGCTGTTTGGTTCATCAGATTTCCTTGAGCTGCTGCATCGATCGTCGTCCTATGATTTACCGTAAGACCATTATAGAAGGTACATATTTGAGCTGACCGTTCTAGCTGGTGATTATGGCACTTCTGCAGCAGGGTTTTAAATCTCTCCCATGCAGTGTAAAGAGATTCATCATAACTTTATTTGAAGTTAATGATGTCATTCTTTAGTTTGGTTTGTTTAGAATGAGGGAAATATTTGGTTAGGAATTTAGTAGCCATCTCCGTCCATGATGTGATGGAATATTTTTCCAGTCCTTCGAACCATGTTTGAGCATGATGAGTGAGAGAATAGGGAAAAAAGTATAGCCGGACTATATCTTATCCTATCCCTAGTTGTTTGTAGGAGTTCGAAAGAGATATGAATTTATCAAGGTGAGAATTAGGATCGTCATTCGGTAATCCATGAAACTGACAGCTATTCTGGATGAGCTGGATGATGTGATGTTTTAACTCGAACGAGTGTCCTTGAATCTCTGGAAATCTGATTAGTCCTCCTCGACCTTCAATCGAGGGTTTGGTATTTTCTGCTAAAGTAACGCGTAACACCATTTGATTTCTGATTCGTGCTTCTTTGCGTGCTTTAGAGATTATTGCGTCTAGATCAGGTATGAATAACAATGGCCCTGGTCTAGATCGGGTTTGGGTCATACACTGGGTATGCCTCTTGTTTTTAATTTTAAGCAGATAAACTAAATTTCTAAGGTAATCTAAGGTAGTTCTAATGAAATCTAAGGTAATCTTAATCTAAGGTAGTCTAAAGTAATCTAATTTAGTCTAAGATAAGCTAATTATCCTAAGGTTGAATATGTTTTTGGTTCTGGCTACTGATTCCCTGGTATTTTGATAACAGAGCTTCGCACGAACTATTCAACAAACCAAGTGGCCAGGCCGACTACGGAGAGGCGGGATCCTTTTGGTCCCAATATAATTGGAGACTGTTCAGAAAATCCAACAACCAAGTCTGTGTATAATTGTATTTCTTAGACACCACTAAATGCTTGTGAATAAGTTTGATAGAGAGCAGTATTGTCTGATACAAGTTCCCCGGCAGCTGCGCCAACAACTAGCTTCCCTCTTGATATGGCCGAAACGGACGGTTTTATTTGTGCGGTGTCGTTAGGTCGCAACACGTCAGAATCAACCACCCAAGAGGGGGTACTGTTTTAAATTTATATTTAGAGGGTCCTAAATCGTACTACTCCTTATTATGAGTAAGGGAAGTATGACCTAGAGTCGTATTTTTAAGATATCAGTAGAATCGAACCTATATTAAAGCTTAAGATAGTTATGAAGGAGTAGTGGTTACCTAATTTTGGGCTTTTCTAGTTTATAAGCCAGATAAAGTAAATGCGATAAAATTCGTATTTCAGATAAGGTTAAAGCAAGTGTATACTATGATTTCATTAGTTATTCTTCCGAGATTATGGAATGTTGGCTCATGAATAGGCAGAGACCTTGTATTCATTACACTGGTCCTAAATGCCCCTGTCGTAAGACATGTCACTGGGTAATGCGATAGGCTTAAAGATTCTGAATAGACAGCAACATCCCTTACCCCCAACGACCGTGCAGTCTGACTACAGGCATACACGTTCAGACGGCTCATTCAATTGAGCGACTCGGTTGGGTGACGTATTAACATTCCATAAAGGTCTAAACTTTCTTAAGCATAATAGAATACAGGGTTTACCATATCCGAGAGACGTGATGTGTTTCAATGCTTTCGTTAATGATTGGTTTTAAAATGTAGTTAGGTCATAAAAAAGAGTTCAACCATAAAGAACACCATGGCCAAGTCAGGTTGACTTCCATGAACACGTTCGGTTATCCTAACGGTTCAATCCTTTATGTGTTTAAACAAACAATTCCTTAATTAACTAAGAATCCCTCAATCAAAGTGCAATGCTTGAGACCGCGTTATGGTGCAGTGTACTAGTCAACACTAACTGGGTTCCATGGCCTTACTTAGTAGAGGTACAGCTTACAACAATCGCTGTGCTTCAGCATGCATGTACGAAGTTTATATGCTTGGTGACTACACTAGTATGGTCTGGGACCGACAATGTACTAAGGGTCTAGTCAAATGTTTCACTACGAAAGAGTCCTCAGTTGGAATCTAAAGCTTGATAAACTTACTACAACTAGTGTGCCTCAGTCAATCTTACGTTGTATCCGATAGACTTCTCTTACCAATGGGTGACACAGATAGTGTACTCTGAATCGGGGTTCGCGACTTCCCAATAGCAGAGCCAATAACTATGTTCTATTAGTTGGAAAAGCGATTGAGTTTAAAGCATAATCGGAAAGAATTTCAACAACATACACAAACCATAACATTATTTTGGCATTATAACTGCTTACATAATAGCATACACTAAAGATAACTACTCGCTAATCATGGTAACAACATCACAGAACATAATGATAGAAGACATTATATAAAGATAAAGGATAGAAGTACCAGTAGTTTAAACGAGTTCCGAATAAAAAAGTGACAACTTCAAACTCCCGACCACTCCTAATACAATCTTCGGCGTTCTTCTCCGGGTACTAGGTTTCCTGCACGGAGTCGAGACCTTGAAATTATGACTAATATTATACAAGAGAGAGAAATAAGTGAATTGGAGTGTGTTGGAATGAATGTTAAAGTCCCTTTAAATAAGCATGGATTTTGCCGGCAAACGGCTGGCAGGCCGTTTGGCAGCCCGTTTGCAGGGGCTGTTTGCCAGATCAATCAGTTTGCAGGGGCCATTTAACTTGGGCGTGTGGTAGGCCGTTTTTGAGTCAGGCAGGCCGTTTGGCTTGCTGATTCCCTGGATCGTAACTTGATTTCTTTACTTTCACTGTTTTCGCTCTAGAATCTTCGTTTTAGCTCCGATTCTCTTGATTCTTTTTGTACCATATTACTTGTTCTTCAATTCTAACTGATGAAGTGGGTATTTTACTGATAAAGTTTGAATCTTTCTTGTTTTTGAGCCTTAATACCGGGGTGAAAACGTGACTTTTTAGCCGATATCACAAGCTGTATGGCAGGCTGGATGGCAAGCCGTATGGCTGCCCTGGTTTGCTGTTTTGCTGTTTTACTTGAATCGTAACATGGTTTCCGGGGTCGTTACTTATCTTTCACCGTTTTCGCTCTAGAATCTTTATTTTAGCTCTGATTCTCTTGATTCTTTTTGCATCGGCTTCATAATTACTTGATCTTCACTTTTAACCGACAAAGTGAGTATTTTGGCGATAAAGCTTGGAACTTTATTGTTTTTGGCCTCAATACCGGGGTGAAAATGTGACTTTTTAGCCGATATCAGCGACCTAGGTGGATTATGACTAGCGGGTGTAACTAGGAAAGTTGTGGGCATTGGGCCCTAAGGTTCGTTGGATTTGTGTGACCTCAATTCGTCGGGTGATGTGTGACACCGGGAGTAGACCCGAAAGGGTCGAGTTCATGAATCTCGGTGGTAGTGGTGCGAGTTGCATAACACTGTGTCAGGTGCCTCCTTATACCTGCTAGTGGAATGTTTAACTCTGATGGTGTGATTACTTTATACATGGGTACTGGTGAGAAACCCGAAGATAAAATTGTGATTGGTTGTGGTGTTTAGCAAACGGTGATGAATTGACAGATTCGGAAGGTCGAGGTTCGAGTACCTTGTAGTAAGTCCGCAGAGGATTGGTGTGTATAGCCAACGTTAAGACCGATCATGCGTACGAAGGAATGTTGAATTCCGTGAGATGTTGTCATCTTGGTGGTGAGAGTGTAGGGTTAGAACCCTAAGTGGGGGAGTTATGTACTCGGAGGGCACGGTGTTGCCTCGGTTGGGTAGGCGTGTTCGAACAATTTGCTGCAAGTCGTCCCGTTTGGTGAGCGAACACGATTCGTAGAGCGTTGATTCCTACTGTCTCATGTAGAGACATGTGAGTGTTGAGCGCCTTCGAGAGTGAGTTCTCTAGTTTATTAAGAACTTGTACGTATGAAAATTCGTCGAGACCATCCTTGATGCACGGTCAAAGCAAGGTTCACATGGTAATGGTGAACGAGTTGGGATTTGGGTAAGATTGCGTGTCGGTTGGATTTATCGAAGAGCTTGCGGGAAATTCCATCACCGTGTGTGTCGTGCGGATAACCCAAATAGATTGTCGGTTGGCAATAATACTTTAAGTCATAAGCTAGAGTGTTTAAGGAATCTTGGAAGATTGTTGTGTGAATAGAACGTTACGTTTTAAGAAAGTGACCAATAGGATGCAATGGCGGTATCGAAGGGTCCCGAGTTATGTGAGAACTCGAAAAGTTGATGAAGGTGTATTGTCCTGTTCGCGGTGAGGCATAGATCGCGAGGACGCGCTCCGGTTCAAGTGGGGGAGAGTTGTAACATCCCAGATTTTCCACAGAAGAGGAACGATGTTCCAAAGGCATGAAGACGTTTCAAAGGCATGAACGACGTTCCAAAATAGGGAACGACATTCTAGAATCCTAGAACGACGTTGTGTAACAAGTAAAAGGGTAAAAAGTCAAAACATACCATTTTGGAACAGTTTGGGGAACGACGTTCCCTTATGTGAAACGACGTTCTAAATGTGGAGAGGAACGACGTTCCTAATTCTGGAACGACGTTACTATTGAAAGACTGGAATTTTAAACTCATTTTTGGGGTTTTAAATGAGGGGTGTTTTTGTCTTTTCACATGGGTGCCAGGTTGTTGGCCACAAAACTGGCCCAACCTCATCCTTATCTTCATTTCCTTCATTTTCACAGGTTATCACTTAGAGAGAGAGAGAGAGAAAGGGTTCTTGAGAGAGAAAGCTTGAGATCTTGAGGAAGAATCTTGATTCTCAACAAAGTTCAAGCATTAAAGTTGGTCATCTTGTTCCTAGCTACATTTTGGTAGTGGTGGTAAGTTCTAATTCCGGATTTCATATAACTTGATGTTAGGGTTTGAACTTGCATGTTCTTGAAAATCCATCTAGCTCACAAATAGGTGTTTGAAGCTAGTTGTGGGTGTTGTTGACCCTTGTTGGTGGGTTTTGGGTTGGAAAACATTTTGACAATGTTAGGGCTTGTGATTTGGGTATAATCACTAGTATTAGTGATTATATTGGTGTTGGAACCCAAATGGGTGTGTTTGGAAGCTTGATTTTGAAATGGGTCAAAATTAGAGTTTGTGTGTTGATTTTGGGGAAGACAAGTATTTAGCACTTGTGATTTGGGTTAATTGGCATTATAGGACCATTTTCACTAGTGTTAAGTGATTATTGGTTAGTTTGAGCACGAGTTGTGCTTGGAAGTGTAATTGGGTCTGATGTGTGCAGTGGTGTATACGAAATGGATATTATTTTTACTACGAAATACGACGAAATATGATACAAGTTTTAATTAATTTATTTACAAATGGGATATACCTAAACTCTGCTACAACACCATAGGCAGTGTACCTAATCGTAAAGTAGTATAGTTTTTAGTAAGTCTGGTTCGTTCCACGGGGAGATGACTTATTTTACACTATATTTTAAACAACTATATTTGTACAAAATATATATTTTTATATATAATAATAATATAAAAGGGGGTTTACCGTTTAATGACCGGTTTGTCGATTTTATATTTTAAGTCACAATTAAAACCTAATGAACAATATAAATGACGATAATTTAAGTGCGTAAAATAAAATGCGATAAGAAATAAGATAAAATTATTATACTTATTTAAACTTCCGTAATCATGATGTTTGACTTTTTGATTTTAATTAATTATCCTTGGTTAATTGTCTTTTGTCCTGGATTATTTAATATGTCCATCTGGTTTTTGTCCATAACAGTCCATCAGTCATAAATATAAAGTGCGAGTGTCCTCGTCAAATTATCCTTATATCCGAAGTCAAATATTCCAACTAATTGGGGACTTAAACTATAATTACACCAATTTTCCTTGTATGTAATTCACCCCTGTTTTAATAAGTCCATTGACTATTAATCCATTCCCGTGTCCAGTTAAATGAACGATTATTAGTACTTATAAATATCCCGTCCATTGTGTCTGATCGAGTATATATGGTTATTTATAGGTACGTCCAATTGTAAATCTTTATATTAAATTAACGATCTATCATTCAATTAAACAAATATAAAGTCCATTAATAGCCCATAGTCTAATTTCCACAAGTGTCGTTCTTTTTTTTGTCCAACCCCCAATTATGGTACAAAGCCCAATTACCCCGTCTTTAATATTTAGCCCAACATCACGATTACTTCGATTTAAATAAGCAGAATAATAACTTAGTTACAAGACATTAATTTAAAAAGGAGAACATAACTTACATTGAGTATTTATCACGTAGCTTTACACATACAGAACTTCGACTTTAAAACCCATAAAATAACCTTTACATAACCCAAACTACTCTAATATAAAACTAAACTAATATATTACACACACATATATATATATATATATATATATATATATATATATATATATATATATATATATATATATATATATATATATATATATATTACAGAGGGAGTATTATTATTCTTTCTTTTTAACTCGTCGAATAAGCTGGCTATTTATAGGACCTGGCCTGAATTTCAGGCCATGCGATCGCATGAGTTATAGTCATCCAGGCCATGCGATCGCATGGCCACTGGATCCAGCTCACATTTGTTTGGCCACTTGCTTGTCGACATAATTAATAAATATATGTAATATATATATATAATTTATATAATTATATATATTATATTATATTCTTGTGCATAGTAGACTTGTAATTTTTGGTCCGTTGAGTCGGGCGTTGATAGTTGGCTCGGGTACCGGTTCTGAATTTTTGAACATCCTTTCGTATAATTTAATATCTTGTACTTTGAGTTTGCAGCTTGTACTCTTGTCATTTTTAGACGTTTCTTATCAACAAATTGAACCACTTGAATTGTATCTTGTACATTTGAGCTTTTAGGACATTTGCGTCTTCAAATCATTGTTTTTGCCTTTTGTCTTCGCACTTATTTATTTAAACAAATATTACTTGAAAATAGAACAATTGCAACTAAAAAATTTACATATTGGAAGGATATTGATACTAAATATATGTTCATTTGGAGTATTATCAAATATCCCCACACTTGAACGTTGCTTGTCCTCAAGCAATACAGAACTAGAAATTAAATCACACGAATCACTTCTTTATTCTTCACACTTTATACATCAGTGATTTTGATACGGCGGTATAAACAATGATAGTAACGGTGTGGTTTACAGTCCCACATGACTATGAAAATTTAGATCCTTTAAGGAAATTGGATCGTTATGAAAACATTTGATCTTTTGAAAATTCATTCTAGATTTTACCCTAGATAAGTTTTCCAGAATAACCCT
Source organism: Rutidosis leptorrhynchoides (assembly GCF_046630445.1). NCBI lineage: Eukaryota > Viridiplantae > Streptophyta > Magnoliopsida > Asterales > Asteraceae > Rutidosis > Rutidosis leptorrhynchoides. The sequence continues at coordinate 150,767,968 of NC_092333.1, forward strand.
TCACCGGTGTTTGGAAAATATTTTTGTGGGTTTTGTGGGTTTCAGATTTTAAAATTTTAGCTCAAAAGTTATGGTTTTGTGTCACCCACTTGCTAACCTTGTATTAGGAAAGCAACACGTCCAGTATACTTGCTCCGTATATTACCTTTCGGTAAACTACCGTCCGGTTGTAAAGGAAAGCGTTGAACAAGCAACTGTTGAGGCGATGTCTAATGATATGCAGATGTTCATGGTCTACAAACGTGTCGGATGCAATTACTATCCTTTGTAGGAGCAATAGTAAAGATCACCCTAAAGTTTTTCGGTCTGGCACAAGGTCCTGTCTTCGACCATGCTATGCAACCACCGTTCTTATGGTCACCCGATTTGGTTCAGGTGACCTAATGAATTCCAGGTGAATTCCTAGGATTTTACGTTCAATGGTAATGAACGCATTGAAAATAGGTTTTCAGAAAACAAATCGGTTTGTATTTTGATCAAAATATTTTCTCGTTCAAGCTCGAGTTTAGATATCATTGAATTTCATGAGTTTGTAATTCTCAATCTTTAAGGTCAATCTCAAGGATTGAGTAATATCAGTCTTAAAAGTTGATTTTTGATCTTTAAGGAGATTATCCTTTCTGGGGATCTGATTCATTAGTCTTATCAAGCTAATTTTCATGGTGCCCTCCCCATTTTACGAGACAGATCCTCTCATGGTTAGGATAAGTCTGACCACTTGGCGACCCTGTTTGATGCTGAGGTCCGTGGATTTCCTGCTGATTTTAGAGATGACTTTTCTAGATTTTTCGTCAACCTACAGCTGGTCTGGATGACAACTTCTTGACCTAAATCAAGAAGCGCGTGTCTTTTTCGGAAGACTTTACTTCCTTTTAATGATGGAATTGATTCATCGTGTATATCCATCTATTCTTTCAGATAAACCGGGTAAAGCGGTTAATTTAGTCCAAAACAAAAGCACCTGCAATAACTTTACAGAAACATGTGATAGATAGTTTTTAATTGAATAACTTGGTACATTCTCCCCACACTTAGCTTTTATTTTATCTTTCTTTGCCTTTTTATTCTCTTCTATTCCATTTTAAATGAATTCAAGCGTTTTGGGTTGTTTCTCAATTTATGTCCTTTCCAAGGTAACAATAATTTCGGTATTAACACCTAGTTTTATCGTTCATAAATATGTATAAACATGATTTTGAATTCATTATATTGAAAAATTTTCAAATTTTCACAAAATTTGGCAAATAAACTAAGTGTAAACCCGAGAGAATTTATAACCCTTCCCCACACTTGAGATCATGCAATGCCCTCATTTGCATGAAATCAGACTATAATTATAAATTCATGAGGGTGATTAGTGTAGAAAAGTGATTAAAAATACCCAGTTTGTAATTACAAAGCTCGTCGAATGATAGATGGTGCACCTAATCGTTCATTCCTTCTTGTTTTATCACACATGTTTTTCTTCAAAAACGGTTGCTTTTCTGAACTGTTTGCTAATTTTTGAAAATGCGTCTTTTACCATAATCGTGCATTTTTATTAACGAGTTATGCACTAACCTGAACCCCTAATTTAACGTTAAGTGGGGTTAGACTTCCCCACACTTAGCTGACGACATGTGAAGTCGGTAGAATAAGTTCTACGAATTAGAATAGTGAGCCAGTTATTTATATCTCGGGTGGTGTATGATATATCAATGGGTTTAAAGTTTAGACTCACCCGATCGTCACTACTTAATTCTTTTTTAAGTGTAGCTTTAAGTAAATGGATATGTCTCTTTTCTGATTCTTGGTCAAATGGATCGATATACACCGACATACATATTTCTATAGGGTGGACAATTCCTAACATTTCCTTTCGTTCATTCTCGGGGTCAAAGTTTTCATCTCTATTACCCAATTGGGTGAAATTCGAGGTGTCAATATCTATTACATCTTGTAGTTCATCTTTGGTAGATGACTCGTCTATTGAGAATATTAGGTTGGAAGGTTGTGGAATGGTGAATTTCGGGATCGAAGTAGATTCTTCTTCATTAACGGTACTTATTGGTCCCACCACTTTGGTCTCGGGGGTAAAATTTTCAACGTTATCGTTTTCCCAAGAGTACCAATTTGTCACCCTTACTTCTTCTTCTTCATCCATTGATCGATCGTTTATTTCATCGGTAGAGGCTAATGTGTCGATATGTTGTGAAATTGGTAAAGTTGAATAAAAAGTATCATCGGGATAATTGGTGATTTCGGAGCTCTCGAATTCAACAAAATTTGATGATATGAGATTTTCTTGCACAATACTCCTCATATCAACAGGTGTGTAATCTGATAGAGTTTCAGCTTGTTGATTTACAAACTCTCTCATTTGTTCATTTTAAGCATCGAGTTCTTCGAGTTTGATTTTCATATTGTCTAAAAGATTTTCAGACACATAATTTTTCTCGTCTTCTGGTTGTTGAGTTTGGAAATATTCTTAGGAATAATCCCAATTTGAATTGTATTCTTCATAATCGTTCCATTCAGGTTCCGTGTGTGCGTAATTTTCCATAGGAACGTAATAAAAACATTCCCATGTTGAGTGATAATCTCCACAAATTTCACAACCAGTTATTGTTTCGTCATTCGTGATCCAAGATTGACCGAATGAATTTTCATCAACACTCGTTTGAGAGTATTGATTTAATTGATTTCGCATGTCAGAAAGAGTTTCCAACATATTCTCAAAATTTTCCATAATACACTTATTACCAAATTTTAGCTACAATGTGGTGCATTTACTAATTATCCTATTAGTTATAAAACTAAAAATTATATAAGTTATCAAATTAATAGACTTTTCTGATTTTGCCCACGTTTCGAATAGCCAATAGATGCAGCAGGGAGCAAGAGCCCTTTAAATTGGAAGCTCACAACTCAGTCACTAACAAATCCAACTATTACTACGAACCAGAAAATTTTGGATGTCTATCAATTTAACCGCTTAAAATAATTTTTCGTTGAAATTTAAAGAAATTTTAGAGAAGAAATAGAAAATTCTATGTCCTAAAAACTAGAGCGGTGAGAAATAAGAAAGAAAAAGAGCGCGTCGAAAAATGTTGAAAAATAAAAAGTTGAAAAAAAGGCGTCGAAAAATAAAAATAAGAAAGTAGCGCGTCGAAATTTAAAAAGGAACTAAAAACTAAGAATTAAAAGTTGCGTCTAAAAATATTAAAGCCTAAAAGGAATTCTATATCTAAAACGACAATAACTTAAAAAGGTACTAAAAACTTAAAACGGCGTCGCAAAATTCTAAAGCACTTAAATCTTAGTCTAAAGAAAAAACACTTAAGGGATTTTACGGCAAAGCCTAAAAATCTAAAAATAAAAATAACTATGGCAAAATACTAAGTTTAAAACTAAGTTCGAGCGAAAAATACAAATATTACGCTAAAACAAATAAAAAGATACAAAATATAAAAATATACTTAAAGTTGTAAAAAGCACAATTTTTATAAAAATATTATTTTTATATTATTTATATAAAAGTATTAATATAAATATGTAAATAATAATAACTAAAACTTAAAATACAAATTATATTAAAACTATATAATAATTAAACCCTAATAATAATAATAATAATAATTAAATATTTTAACCAAATTTCGTAATTAATGCTGGATCAGAGCTGTCAGGTTAACCCATGCGATCGCATGGTTTTACAACACCCGGCTCATGCGATCGCATGGGCCTGGGTTACCGGTTTTTTTTTATATATATTTCATATTGTTTTTCTAAAAATGATATATAAATATATTTATAAAAATATATATTAAAAATATAGCGTTTTCACCGAGTCCCCGGCAGCGGCGCTAAAAACTTGATGTGTGCAGCGGTGTATACGAAATAGTTATTATTTTTACTACGAAATACGACGAAATATGATACAAGTTTTAATTAATTTATTTACAAATGGGATATACCTAAACTCTGCTACAACACTATAGGCAGTGTACCTAATCGTAAAGTAGTATAGTATTTAGTAAGTCTGGTTCGTTCCACAGGGAGACGGCTTATTTTACACTATATTTTAAACAACTATATTTGTACAAAATATATATTTTTATATATAATAATAATATAAAAGGGGGTTTACCGTTTAATGACCGGTTTGTCGATTTTATATTTTAAGTCACAATTAAAACCTAATGAAAAATATAAATGACGATAATTTAAGTGCGTAAAATAAAATGCGATAAGAAATAAGATAAAATTATTATACTTATTTAAACTTCCGTAATCATGATGTTTGACTTTTTGATTTTAATTAATTATCCTGGGTTAATTGTCTTTTGTCCTGGATTATTTAATATGTCCATCTGGTTTTTGTCCATAACAGTCCATCAGTCATAAATATAAAGTGCGAGTGTCCTCGTCAAATTATCCTTATATCCGAAGTCAAATATTCCAACTAATTGGGGACTTAAACTATAATTATACCAATTTTCCTTGTATGTAATTCACCCCTGTTTTAATAAGTCCATTGACTATTAATCCATTCCCGTGTCCGGTTAAATGAGCGATTATTAGTACTTATAAATATCCCGCCCATCGTGTCCGATCGAGTGTATATGGTTATTTATAGGTACGTCCAATTGTAAATCTTTATATTAAATTAACGAACTATCATTCAATTAAACAAATATAAAGTCCATTAATAGCCCATAGTCTAATTTCCACAAGTGTCGTTTTTTTGTCCAAACCCCAATTATGGTACAAAGCCAAATTACCCCGTCTTTAATATTTAGCCCAACATCACGATTACTTCGATTTAAATAAGCATAATAATAACTTAGTTACAAGACATTAATTTAAAAAGGAGAACATAACTTACATTGAGTATTTATCGCGTAGCTTTACACATACAGAACTTCGACTTTAAAACCCGTAAAATAACCTTTACATAACCCAAACTACTCTAATATAAAACTAAACTAATATATATATATATATATATATATATATATATATATATATATATATATATATATATATATATATATATATATATATATATATATATATATATATATATATATATATATATATATATATATATTTATATATATTACAGAGGGAGTATTATTATTCTTTCTTTTTAACTCGTCGAATAAGCTGGCTATTTATAGGACCTGGCCTGAATTTTCAGGCCATGCGATCGCATGAGTTATAGGCATCCAGGCCATGCGATCGCATGGCCACTGGATCCAGCTCACATTTGTTTGGCCACTTGCTTGTCGACATAATTAATAAATATATATAATATATATATAATTTATATAATTATATATATATATATATTATATTATATTCTTGTGCATAGTAGACTTGTAATTTTTGGTCCGTTGAGTCGGGCGTTGATAGTTGGTTCGGGTACCGGTTCCGGATTTTCGAACGTCCTTTCGTATAATTTAATATCTTGTACTTTGCGTTTCATAACTTGTACTCTTGTCATTTTTAGACGTTTCTTATCAACAAATTGAACCACTTGAATTGTATCTTGTACATTTGAGCTTTTTGGACGTTTGCGTCTTCAAATCATTGTTTTCGCCTTTTGTCTTCGCACTTATTTATTTAAACGAATATTACTTGAAAATAGAACAATTGCAACTAAAAACTTTACATATTGGAAGGATATTGATACTAAATATATGTTCATTTGAAGTATTATCAGGGTCATAATTGCACTAAGTGTCAATTTGGATTGGTTTGTAATCCACCCTAATTGTGTTGTTTGTTATGTGATAAATGGAATAGGTACATTCCATTGACGGTTGCGGTTTTGGCATTTGCATTCATCAAGGTGACAAAGTGAGTGTAAATATAGTATATGCATATGTATGCATAGGATGGGGTGAGGTAAGGTGATCCTTGTGCGTTCGGGTTCACTTTACATGTGTGTGGGATGATGGACCCCGTGAGTTTCGGGTCCACTTGGCACGATTGTGCGTTTTGGGTTACCAGCCTTGGGGAAGTGAATCTCGTGTGTTTTCGAATTCACATTGGCTTGAGTAAGCCAACCCCGTTGATGTTTTTGAGGTGATTTGTGAAGTGAATCTCGTGTAGTTCGGATTCACAATGTCGCGTGTAGTTTCGGACATTCCCATTGGTGTTGTTATGGCTTAGGGTAGTGAATCTCGCGTAGTTCGAATTCACTAGGGCGTGTTTAGTTCGGCCAATCCTATTGCCGTATGGATTAGGGTAGTGAATCTTGTGTGGTTCGGATTCACTAGGGCACGTGTAGTTCGGCCAACCCAAGTTGTTGTTAAGATGAAGGAAGTGAATCTCGTGTAGTTCGGATTTACTAGGGCGCGTGTAGTTTCGGTCAACCTTCATGTGTTTGAGGTTAAGGGGTTAACCTTGGGATATTTATGTATTTGCTATATATATATATATATATATATATATATATATATATATATATATATATATATATATATATATATGCACATTGTTTTGTGTAGCTAATCTTGCGGATTGACATGGTGATACGTAGCATATAGCTTACTTAGTTATACGTGGGCATGGTATGTGTTTATTACTTGTGTTGGTGATACGTGTTCATTTTATGTATATATATGGATATAGTATGTTTACATTCACTAAGCTTTATAGCTGACCCTCTCGTTGTTTACATTTTTATAGATTCGCAAGGAGGTGGTGGCAAGGGTAAGCACGGGGTCTAGTGGATTATTGCGGGTTACTTTAGAAGACTTTGCTTTTGGATTCGACTTAGGATTGGGTAGTGCAATCCCAATCATCATGCTCGGTCTTTTGTTGGAATTTAAACTAGTTGAGTTGAAGTTATCTTTTGTTTATATCAAACGGGTCTTGGGTCGTTATACTCATTTTGACACTTGGTCTTATGTATTTAATAATTTAAAGTTGTTTTAAATTGTTGGGCAATGGATGTGTTTGGAAAACATAAATTGTGGTGTCTTGTTATTAATTTTAATGTGTTGTAATATAGAAAAAAATTTCGGGCCAGATTAATGACGGGTTGGGCCATTACATGAAGCATGAAGGAGAACTAATTGTAAGGATTTGAAGCTAGGATTTGAGAAATTGATGATGCTATCAACCATGGAAGGAGGTCTAATTCCAGAAACCATCACCATCATCTCCAATTTCAATCAATTGATAGGAACCCTAATTTTATAAATTTGTGTTATTTATGAAATTGTTAGTTATTTTGTTTGTGGGGTGATATGGGTTAGTATAAACATGAAGGCGATGTCTTTTGGTTAATAAATGAGTGTTAGACTTGATGTTGTCTATAAATTTAAAGATTGAAGTAAAGATTTTGTCAAATTGAATTAGAGGTAGTTAGATTTATAAATGGTTATGCTTAAATGAAGATTATCTTATTTGAAGTATGATTTGGGTGAGGGATGGTAGTGTTATTGATAAAGTATTTTGGACAGTAATGTCTAGTTTTGAGAAAAGTAATTTAATAAACATAACTTTTTGTAGGATATGTAGTAATTGTTTTGAGATAATAATCTTTTGTAATAATATTAGCAATTTGGAAGAGATTATGTTAAAAATTGTTAGTGGTCCATGTTATGAATGTGTCAAAATGTATTTTTGGGTCAAGAAGTGTTTTAGTGAGAAGATTTTATCGAAGGAAGTGTGATAAATCACATCTTCTTTTGTAATAGAGAAATGTTATTAGAAGGATGCTACAAAGTTTCATTTTTTTAACGATTACATATGCCTTAAAATGTAAATAATTTAAAATATTTTTTACATCTATAGGTCTCATCATGTTTTTGACACTTACAAGCATCAAAAAGAAAAAAAATTTGACACTTAAAAGTGTCAAAAAAATTATTATCACATAATTTTGGACACCATACGATTTTACACTTAAAATTTTGTCATCATATTTTTCTCACGCTTTTAACTTGATGACACTTATAAAAATCAAAAACATGTCAAAGTTATGCATGTGTTAAGTGTCAAAAATAATGAGAACATTTATTTGTAGTCATTTTCCATTCTATTATTCTAATACAATCAAACCACCTTGAATGTGTACATATTGACTATTCAACTATGCAGTAGGAGAAAGTTTGAAGTTTAAGTTGATGCAACACATGTTTTGGTGGGCCATTGTTCTTGGCCTCTCTTCATGATAATCATCTTTGCTATTGGCGTTATCAGTGTGGTCCATAACACAAAGTGCTCAGATCTCCACATACAAATGTGTCTCTCCTTTGAACTTCTATATTTGATATCTACTACTTTATTCACATTAACTTCTTGACTTCACTCTTTCAATAATAAGGTAGGACCCTATTCATGGAAGCTTGTTAGATAAAAGCATTGCATCTTCCAAAACATATAAGAGATGCCCATGTGAACTTCATTGTCACAAACAAGTCCAAAGATCTTGAAAGTGTGTGATTTTAACATTAACGTGTTCACTGTACTATTGTTTATGCTTTACATGATCGACGTAACTAATTACTTAATTAGCATATGCTTTTTGGATCAAAAGGTAAGAGTAGAACTTAACTCACCATATTCGAACCAAACGGCCATTGACTTAGTAGTATCGATCTCTCTATCCATGATATTATGGGTTCTAAGTCTAAGGGTAAACAATATGTAAATAGATTAATAAAAGAATCGGTGTAAGGCAATAGGCATGTTTCTATAGAAAGAATACATAACATAAATCTTAGTGTATTAAACAAATTATACTTTCCTTACGACCCATCTATTCAAGTTTTATTGAAACTATATATGTAGTGATCTTGATGTCATAATTTTAATCGCTAGATGATTATTTTAAATCTTAATTTCACCATTGATTTGGTGTTGATATCATAATTGTCTCTCTTTTCATTATAATATATAAGTTTCATTTATTGACACTTACATTGTATTTTACATTTTAAATTGTGAATAATTTGACAAGTTTTTCACATCTCTATGAGTCACAAAGTTTTCGACTTTTAAAAGTGTCAATAAAGAAAGTCCAATGACTCTTAAAACTGTCAAAATTTAATAACAGTTAGAATCTTTGACGTCATTTTTTTCACACTTAATTTTTTCCACACCATTTTTTTTATGCTTTCGACTTACAAGTCACATTTTTAAACATCAAAAGTTTTTTTTAGAAAGTGTCACACACTATAATGTTTATAGAAGTGTTTATTTTTAAACCATTGAGTTGGATTTTAATCATTGAATTGAATTTTAACCTTGATTAGAATTACAACCAATTACTTATTTGTCTACCTGCAAAAATGTAACTTGTCTATCTTTTAATTAATTATTAAGTATTATTTATTAATTAATTTTAATTATTTATTATTAAATATAGAGTATTAATTACTTATTAGTTATTAATAAATTAATTATTATTTATTGATATTAATATGCAATCTCGCGGATTATAAACTACTTGTACTAGTTTACAAATAAAACATACGTTAGGGAGTAGAAAGTATTATACATGGTTAGTACTAGTAATAGATCAAAAACTTATTCATCTTGAAGAGATCCCAACAAAAGTAGATATTTTTGGTTTCGTCTTGCTGATGTTCCTAGGTGGTCTATTTTGTGGCGGATTCAGTTAAGATATTTTGTTATTGTAGACGTACTAAGGATCTTAGATCAAACGTTACAACTAGATTAGAGGCGGAATACACTAATCTAGGATGAATCGAATACTAGTTCACCTTGGGATCAATCTAACCAACAATATGTTGATACAATCGATGCCTTAGAGATTGTATTCGGTTGGTGTATGGTCTAGGACGACTGCAATAGCGATATACGACGGCAATAGGGTGTAGGGTGTGTAACCTAACAATGTAACCCGACTTATATATATATATATATATATATATATATATATATATATATATATATATATATATATATATATATATATATATATATATATATATATATATATATATAGTTACAGTGACTATCGGCCGGTGGTCTCTGACCTACGGTCGGTGGTGTTTGTCCCTCGACCGATGGTCCCTACCATCGGTCGATGGTCTGAGCTGCCAACCAATCAGCTCTAAACCATTTCATGTCATTTGATTAATCAACTCAAACACAATGTATCAATGACAATATTCATACACGACTGAAATATTAACGACAATACGAATAGAACATATTACAATTATAGAACTCGGGATTATGCACTAACAAACTCCCAATAAGACCTAGTTCTATTTCAAAAGTCTTCAGTCGTCAGCAGATTCATTCGTACGGATCAATCACCATGTTATTCAAGTAGCACAGTTTAGCCACTTTCACATACTGTTCAGCCTGCACCTTGTTCTCGCGTCGATAAAGCATACGATTATAATACAACGTGAAAATATCAGCCTCGGTACAGTTTCGCAGCCAAATCGGATCCAACACACGAATGCAATCAATATCATTCTCATTCACCTTATCTAACACTATCACAGCTTCTTCTGAACAATCATCATAAAACCACCATCTAAATCTCTGACTCCAGTTTTGCGGCAATTTCCTCAAGGGTACTTTCTTCATAGTCTTTGCTCGCTTGTACTTTACAATTCGTTTAGATTCGCCGGTTCTCTGATCAACTCTGTAGCTAATCCTATGAAACTGTGGTCGAAAACCTTCCCAATTCTTCGATTTAAACGCAATTCAAATATTCTTTACCAACAGCGAAGATCGATCAAACATACCACAATACAACATTCTCAACCGGGCAATTTGCATTAGCTCAAAATACGGTAAAGACTTGAATTCATGACCATGTTTGAAATAATCAACACCAAATTCTCTTTTAACTGCAAACATGTTGAATTCTTCAATATAAGCCCAGGCTAGAATTCTTCCCTTTGCACTTTTTCTCAAATTTATCATCTTCAAATACTTTGGCTCAAGCTTTGGTTTCTCACAATATTTCCTAATCCTCAAAATATCCCTCCAATCAACTTCCAACTTTTCAGTTCTTTCCTTATTATATTTGACTGGCAAGAAACCTTCAGGAAAAACTTCAGTTCGTTCTTTCTCTTTACACGTTCGATCCAAAAGCTCATCATTAGTTCTAAACAATTCCACAAAACCAGGAAGATCTTCATTCTTATCATTTTGATTCGTAGGAAACTCTTCATGAGTTACATCCTCAACTAAATCATCCATATCTCTGTCACTAAAATCCTCAGTGATCTCTGGACCAAAAGATTCATCCTCAGATGGAGAATCGTCGGGCTGTGCGTCAGCTGCTTTAGCTTCCTCTTGCTCTAGACGCACCATTTCATCCAGCTCTTCTCTAGAGAAGTTGTGAGCGATCTCTCCCTCTTCTAAATCATCATAAACAACAGAATGCTTGAGCTCATCCTGCTTAGAAAAGAAATCACTAAAACTATAATCAATTTTAAGAGGAATTACTGACAGTGCAGTGGCATTTGAAGAACCAGGAGCCTCCAATATTCTGTTCTCAGGCACATCTTCAGTAATCTCAATCAAATCAAACTTTTCTTCCCAAGCAGTCACCTTGGCAATAGCTGATGCTACCAACTCTCTAGCCTGTGCAGCCTCTCTCTTAGCATCAGTCAATAGCAAGGACTGATCACCAACCTTCTTCTACAACAGATCAACTTGCATAGTTAATCGATCAACATCCTCAGACTTAACTCGGTTCTCCTCTTTAGCTTCTCAAACTTTTCATCCATCTCCTTTCTCATTCTCAAATTATCAGCCATAGCTTGAACATACAGATCATTCAAAGTACGGAGAATTGAGGAACCAACACCTCCTTCTGTCCCAGCATGTGGAGGAGCATCAGGAGTAGGAGTAGAAATAGTCTCCTGAGACACTTGTTGAGTCACGGGTGGTGACTGATGAGCTGATTGCATTTGTTGTTGTGGTAGTTGCTGTCCTTAAGTCGGTGGTGGTGGAGTTCCCTGAGCAGTACCAGTAGTCGATCCACCGGTATCTTTATAAACGAACCTGAATCTCTTTTTCGGTTTGAACTTTGTTAACATCTGAGAGCCCTCATCTTCAACCATTCTCCTTCGCACACCTCTCGAAGCATCCTCAACACTAGCATTAGGATTAACAGCTCCTATTTCATCAACTAACCCACTAGTACCTGACCCACCAGTAGCTTGAGTATTCACCGGCTATTCCACTTCTTCATCACTATTGGCCGCTTCGAAATCAGGCTATCTATCATATACACTATTCTCATTTCTCCATTTCTTACCTGGAGGGCACTGATAGTTTTCTTTCGCAAGATGACACACAAGCTTGCCATCATCAGCACTCTTCTTTTGGTTCAGTCTATTGAAAGTAAGATCTGTCATATGCTTCAGCTCAATGATATCTTTCTTCAATCTGGGAAAATCAACAGTTTGTCGATTGATCATAATTTGCAAGAACCTCAGATAAATCAAGTACAACTGACTTGTCACATTTTCCACCAACAAATCAAAGATAACTCCTGAGAAGTTGAAATCAGCCTTTAACACCAAAGCAGCAAACATTCCTTGATAAATCTCACTTAATTCATCAAAACCTCCTTGTAACGGACTTAAGCATTTAACCACAATCAAAGATTAGTATCTGTATGGTGGAGTGAATCCACTTCGTTTGATCGTAGCCTTTGAGATATCACCAGCATACTTGCACCTCAGTACACACCCAGTAATCTTAGTCTTTGATAACTTCTTCGACATGTTCTCATCATCTTCAAACAAGAATGTGTTTCGAATCGTATCTTCAGATATCTTTACCTCTTGATCACAAACAGTACTTACAATCACCTTCTTATCGTTCTCAATTTCAATCCTAGCATGTTCCCAGAACTCTCTCTGATGTGAGTAATATGCTGTACATGGCATAGAGATAGCTGCAAACACTCTTGAACGTTTCAGAAACTCGATCACACCCTTGTATTTACAAGCATTAGGGCCTTTCTCATTTAAACATGCAGTGAGGTTGGAACCACTGTTAGCATTCAGTCCTGGAAGATCAGCAGATATTGGACCTCCCGAAGATTCAGTATCAGATCCGTGATCAACATTCTCTGGATCAGCTTGAACACCTGACATTATGAAAATAACTGCAAACACAATTCAAATCAGCATTGTATATTCATGACCTATTAGATAACACAGTGTAATTATCACAGAATATATTACATTATTCAGCCTAGTAGATCAAGGTCACGATTACATATCCGAAATACCATTATTACAGACTTAGAGTAATGTATCTATGCTAACAGGCTAGCATCATCAAATTACAAACCAAGCTGAAAATACATTAAGACAAGAACAAACACATAAACATAAACTCAGAATCACTTATCCCATAATGGGATTCTCTGGCACTAGCTTCTTGACGTATTGAACCACGCCAAGTTTCTCAAACATGTTATGCAACAAGGCCGCATAAGGAAATGGTTCTTCCATCTCAAGAAAATCTTTCATCACATTAATGAGAAAGTGACCCATATTCACTTGAATACCTTCTAGTAAGCAGTACAATAGTAGAGCTTCAGTACCAAACAACAGATTATCTTCTCCTCTCCTAAAGGTCACATTACTTTTGATTATCCTCAAATGCAGCTCATGCTGATACGACACATTGTTGTCACTTATCTCAACTCTACCACTACCAACTACTCTCCCTAGCTTACATATCTTTGCTATTATGTCAGACAGGTTGAACTTGTTGGGAATCTTCCTTAAATCCTTACTAGGATACAGTATCTTAACACCAGTGTGAGGAACGTTCAACAGATTTGAGAATTCCTCCATGGTCCACTTAGACTGTTGGTCAAAGAGGCCAGAGTGAACAAATCTCTTCTTACTATCTTCTAAGGCCACGTTGGCATAAAATTCACGCGCCAATTGAGGACAAAAATAACCCGATGTCCAAGAAAGCTTGACATCCAATTTGTTCCCAACGGTTATAGGTCTGTTGAGTTGCAATGACCTTTTGTTCCACTAGAATGGTTCTATCACTAGCTAGAAGTCTCCTACGGTCGATGTTAAACATCCATTGCCCAACAAAAGAACCACCTGACATTCTTATACAAACTACAAGCACTAGCATTAGCTAAGCATAACAGAAATTACCAGAGACCTAAAACTCATTCAAAACAAACACAAAACTGCACCATCGGTCCAATTGAGTGACCATCGGTCGATGGAGTAGACCATCGGTCCGATGGTATAGACCTACGGCAGTTGGTCTAAACAAACCACAAAATTCTACCAACTGTTCAACTTAGGGACCTATGGGCGAGGGTGAAGACCTACGGTCGAATGTAAGACACCATCGGTCGAGGGTCAGAGACCTTCGGCCGAGGGTAGTTCATCAGATCTGTCCCCAATTAATATACCCTTTTCACCAAATCGATGTTATTTTGATTTAAAACAAGCGAATAGACATCAGACAATACCGATAATCATGAATATATCAATCAATTCGAACACCACAACTTAAACATCAACGAATTAAGCAAAAACCCTATTCACCTTTTCAAACCTAAAATTAATCAAAACTAACAAATGAGATCAAGTTAGAATACCTTGTTTACGGCGCTGTGATCATGATGAAAAGATGCATAATACAATCGGTCGAAAACTTCTATCGCTTATGCTTGAAAATCGAATGAAAAATTCTCACCAAATACACAAAGTGACTGACCCGATGGAGTCTGGGTCCTTTTATACCCCTTAAATGACCATCGGCCGATGGTCTTATCCTACGGCCCGATGGTCTAGACAATCGGTAGATCGTATTTTCCTACGGCCGAAGGTCTTGACTGTCGGTCGGTAGTCTTGGTTTTGAAAAGGTTTTATAACTTACTGCATTTCAATTTCAACTTTTACCTTTTTTTCACATCCACTCCCCCTGAGACTGATCTCTACAATATAAAATTAAACACGCTTTATTCCTTTAAGCTCCAAATAACTTATTTTCAAACGTAAAGACAAACACAGGATTCCTTTTGCAGTGAACCTTTCCAAGAACTGAGTTGCTAAGCTTAATAACTAAAACAGAAATGCACATGTAACTAACTTATGAATGCACCTATTTTAGATTTTTCATATATGTATGCATATGCAAAGTCACAAAGAAAAATACTGTACAAGATCTAGTGTGTCATGATCAACAATATTATAACAGACATACTCGGTAACTTTTTAACCTTACAGGTCTGCAATAATTCAACTTCTAACATCAGTTTCATTAACCAATAGCCTAAACGGGTATTTGATGTTATTAGCATAAGAACAAGTGATACTGCTTATCATGAAGCACACTAAGAAGAATATAACACATGTTTTTGTGAGTTGACATATCAAATTGATTTAATCTTTTGATTACAGGGATCAGAAATGAACTATGTCGACATGATTCACTCATTTTCATATTATAAATAGAACAACTTTCAAATATATCAATAAACATTTACCAACTTTCACCCTAGACTTTGATGATCACGTTAGATTAATTACTTTAACATTTTTCAATGTTAGATTTGATCACAAAGTCAGTCCTCATTTGAGATCGTAGGATGTTTCAGATAGAACAATTAAGCACAAATATATTGACGTTGTCCTCTTATTACATCAATGTACTTTCAATTTGATTGAACAGAACCATCTCACGATGTTTCTAGCAACCCTATCAGTCATGAGCTTCTACCTTAAACTTACACTTTTCATTTCAGATAACATTGTTTATCTCAAATTTATTGCACACTTTGAAAAGACGCATACCGGTCGCTATAAACCCCATACTTGAACGGAAATCGTATGATGTATAATGTTGGATGGATGGTAGTGATATATATTTGAATGATGGAACGCTAATATACCTTCCAAAAGATATTCCCTGCTATCCAGGCCAATAGATACAATCCCATACCACAGACAAAAGATGTAAAGTCCACCAAATTAGTGATGTGAACTGAATGATTTAAGTTTTCTATATCTGATGATCTGATAAATTTCTCCCCCTCAGATGTAGTTAACTAAATCGTCCAAACAATGCTCCGATTTTAATATATGTTGTCTCTGACTTAGATAACGTAGGAATCTCTTACGCTTTGTTCAATTCTTGATCCATGATTCTCTTGCAGTAATGTGGTGCATCGTGTCATTTACAACTTTGAATAAATAAACCTAAACATAACTTGAAATTGAAATAAACATAACTTGCATTTTTTTTTTTTTTTGATTTTCTGATGTTGCCTTTTTCCATGCTATTTGACAAAACATAAATAAAACAAACAAAATAAATAAATACAACTATTCATGATGATGCACCACTGTCTTTGACTTTTATTTATCTGCACGGAAAACCAATCGTCTGATGTTGGAATCTATAACCCGATGACGCTGCATTGTACAAATCATTCTATGTCTGTGATACAAGATCGCACTTCTCAACCCTTCAAGAGAAAACACCTCCCTTTGGGTACCCGACATGTATGTTGTTGATTTTCGGTCCAAGTAATAAAGGTAAATAGAAACAAGTATGCACACGTAGGGGACTCACAAAATTATCCTTTGTTACCGAGTATAAATCATAGAAGGGGAGACCTGAACCATCTGTTGAGTCTCTGAACAATCATTTCTCAGTACATATTCAGTGATAAGTAGGTGACTACCCTCAACTGCTGTAAATCTTTCCATGATTTCCTCATCATGATATTTACGCGTTGTAATTGTGATCATCTCTATCTAGAATTATGTCAATAAAGTCTACAATACACTATCTATTATTCTTTATACATGTCAGTTCAGTAATGCAATCACTTCCCCACAGATAGAACAATCAACTCATTTTCTGAATTTTCCAATTTTTTTTTTTTCAATTTTTCAACTTTTTATTTGATTTTCTGGTTTTATAATTTTTTATGGCTTTTTGATTTTATCTGTACAAGAACATAAAAACAAACTAAAAAAAACACAAACTAACATGCAATATCATCAGAAAACAAATATCATGCAAAAGAAAATTAAACATGCAAATGACCTACTAACTACTATGCTAGAATACACATAATATACAAGCAGTCCGAGGGCATTCACAACTCAGTCTCTTTGGGAGGTTCCTCTGTGTTAGGAGCCTCAGTTTCAGGAACCACGTCAGTCAGCAATTTAATACCTATCTCTTTTAACAAGAAGTCAAAGCGTGGTTTATCAAAAGCTTTAGTGAAAAGATCAGCCCGTTGGGTTGTAGTGTCAATCTACACTACATCTATCAGCTTTTTCTCATAGCAATCTCTAATGAAATGGTATTTAATCCCTATATGTTTCGTTTTAGAATGATTTACGGAATTTTTAGTGACAGCTATGGCAGCAGTGTTATCAACATAAATAGGAGTGTTAGAAATATGCAAACTGTAGTCATGTAGCTGCTGTTGAATCCAGATGACCTTTGATGTACAGCTGGCCGCGGCAATATATCCTGCTTCACAAGTGGACTGAGCCACTGCTGTCTGCTTCTTACACTGCCAAGTAACTAGCTTGTTACCAAGGAACTGACAACCTCCTGATGTTGACTTGAAATCCTTCTTGCAACCGCCATAGTCAGAATCACTATACGCTGTGAGATCAAAACCATCCTCACATGGATACCATAACCCTAAACTTGGTGTATCTTTCAAATACCTCAAAATCTTCTTAACCACAAACATATGATGAACATTAGGATTTGCCTGATAACGAGCACACAAGCAAACCGCAAACATAATATCTGGTCGAGAAGTTGTTAGATACATTAGAGAACCTATGATAGCCCTGTATAACGTAGGATCCACTGGAGCACCCACACAATCAGGTGAGATCCCATGATTCACTGACAACGGAGTCTTAGCTGGTCTTTCTGCTTCCACTTGAAATCGCTTCAGGATATCAGCAACATACTTAGTCTGATGCAAGAATATGCCTTTATCCGTCTGAGCTACCTGCAAACCTAAGAATAGTTCCCATGGAATTCATTTTAAACTTTCACTGCATGACTTTTTCAAATTCATCAACCATTCCCTGATCCGTTAACCCAAAGATGATGTCATCAACATAAACCTGTACTAACATAAGGTATTGTCCCTTCTTTTTGATGAAGAATGTCTGATCAATTACACCTCTCCGAAAACCTTTTTCAAGCATATAATTGGACAACGTGGCATACCACGCTCTAGGAGCTTGGTGAAGACCATAAAGTGCCTTTTTAAGTCGATAAACCTTTTCTGGAAAATGCAGATCTTCGAAATCAGGTGGTTGCTCAACATAATCGTTAATCTCACCATACAAAAATGCGCTTTTAACATCCATCTGATAAACATTAAATCCCATGAAAGATGCAAAAGCCAAGAAAATCCTGATTGCTTCCAGTCTAGCTACCGGAGCAAACACTTCATCATAGTCAATCTCAAGGATCTGTTGATATCCCTTTACCACCAACCTAGCTTTGTTTCTGATAACAATACCCTGTTCATCCTTTTTATTCTTCATAACCCATCGAAGACCATAGGGTTCACAACCATGTGGTGGATTGACTAGTCTCCAAACCTTTAAATGCTTAAACTGTAACAGTTCTTCCTGCATTGCACTGACCCACTCATCAAACTTCAGAGCCTCATAGGCATCTTTAGGTTCAATTTGACACACATAGCATGAGCGAGCATGCACAAATACTATCCATGTCTTGTTCAACGAGGAATAGAAAGCTATTACCACATTTGCACTCTCTGATTCAACATCTTCTACTGCTGATTGACTCTCACTTACCACAGGAACGTCAGATGTAGTAGGAACTTCAGACGAAGATGCTTCATTAGACGTGGCATGAGGAATGCCAATATGAGGAATGCCCATCGTATCTGCATAATAATCATCTAACCATTTTGGAGGCATGATAACACGATTTGACCTACGTACTCCTCCTGCTTCAGTTGGCTGTTCAGTCCCTGTTACAGTTGAAGGTTGATTGTAAAGAGGATTTAAATGTTCTTCGGTCAATCGTGCTCTATTAGCACCCTCATCTTCTTCTGAATCAATGTCTTCATCTGTCTCATACACTATTTCCACATTAGGATCGGCATTAGAATGGTCACTCTGGGTACTTTGCCTCGGACTCTGATGAGTACTTTAAATCTGGACCTGAGTCTGGCTAGGAATAGATATGACATTCTCTGTGGAATTCTGAGCATCATACAACATCTAAGTAAGTACATCATCGTCTGTAGCATCTGGTGGAAGGTTAAAAGAGTCAAAAAGTTTATCATATTCAAACTGCCATGCGAATCCTTTACTAACACGAGCTGGAGCGTTACGCTGAATATCAACCTCGAATCGTTCTTCAACACACTTAGATTCAGTATTGTACACTCTCTTATTTGGATTCCCATAACCTAAGAAGATACCAGAGACAACCTTTGAATTGAATTTCCCTCCTGCATCTCGTACCAAAATAGTACAAGGAGCACCAAAGGGTTCAAGATGTCTAATGTTAGGCTTACTCTTGTGCAACAGTTCATAACACGTCTTACCATGTCTTTTCACCACTAGAACTCTGTTCATCACATAACACATTGTGCTCACGGCTTCTCCCCAGAAAACAATAGGTAAACACGCAACAGCTAGCATAGTTCTTGCTGTTTCAATTAGCGTCCTATACTTTCGCAGCTACACCATTTGACGGTGGTGTGTAAGCAGGACTGAACTGTTGCTGTATCTTCTTTTCATTATAGAACAGCAGCATCTGATTATTCTTGAACTCTGTACCATTGTCAATACGAATTTTTCTAACCTTCAACTTATACAAACTTTCAAGCTTCATAATCAAAACTTTAATGTGCTCGAAAGTATCTGATTTATGCTTCAGCATCACAACCCAAGAGAAACGTGAATACTCATCTGTAACCACCAAACAATATAACTCTCCGGTGATAGTCTTGCAATTTACTGGACCAAAGAGATCCATATGCAACAACTTCAAAGGAATATTAACAGAATGATGCTTCTTGGTTGTATGAGACTTCTTTGTCTGTTTCCCTTTCTTACACGGAAGACACCCTTCAGGAATATGAAAACTCTTAAGATTAACTCCATCAACTAGTCCATTGTGAACTAGATTATTCATCTTCCTTAGACTTAGATGACCCATACGCTTGTGCCAAAAAATGGACTCCTGTTCAGTAGCTTTGGAAACAAAAGCCTGATGGCCTGTAACTGCTTTAACATGAGCCTTTCGCATATCAAGAATATAGAGATCCTTACACCTTGGAGCAATCATCAAAATCATGTCTTCCGGAATTACAAATTCTTTTCTCAAGATATAACACAATTTGTCATCAAAAGCAACCTTATACTTTTTGTCAGCAACCTATGAAACTGAAAGCAAATTGTTCGACATTTGCTCCACAAAATTGACTTTATCAAAGCTGACATTCTCGTTGGCAATCACCCCTTGCACAGTAATAAAACCTCCTTCACTACATGCAAAAGAAACTGGTCCTCCATCCACTATTTTCACATTAGAATGTAAGGACAAGTTCCCTGTCATGTGCCTGGACGCCCCACTATCAACAATCCATGTACTGCAGCGAGGATTGTAGGCGACCTGCACATTACAATAAGGAGATTAGTTAGAAAGGGTCACCCATGCCCGAATGGTAGTGGGTTTCCCATCAACGCCAACTACTGGCAACTCCACCCATTGTCCCTTAGATCCGGAAGGACCTTCAGAATTTTGGACACCTTTAACTTCACTTTTAC
Organism: Rutidosis leptorrhynchoides; assembly: GCF_046630445.1. Classification (NCBI taxonomy): domain Eukaryota; kingdom Viridiplantae; phylum Streptophyta; class Magnoliopsida; order Asterales; family Asteraceae; genus Rutidosis; species Rutidosis leptorrhynchoides. Next base: position 150,788,760 of record NC_092333.1, read on the forward strand.
GTTTCCAAACAGTATTTTTCGATAACGATTTACGGTAATAATCATTTGTTTAAAAGAATTTAGTTCCATTTGATGGAACAGAAGCAGAATTAAACACAGGTGAAGATGACCTTCTGTTGAAAACACGTTTAGAATTAGGACTGAGATCAATTCTCCTATGTGGTGCCTATCTAATGGGTTCACAATTCACAGCCCTGTGTCCCAACATCCTACAATTAAAACAATTAACATTATCAAAATCATTAGAATTAAACAATTGACGCCTAGTAAATGAAAACTGTCTCCTCGGGGGTGTAGTCTATTGCCTAGTTGGAGGGGGTGACAAGAATTTTTGTTTAACAGTCTGTCGACGATTAGGCGGAACATATTTTGTCACGCTTCCAGAATTGGAACTCTCACCTTTTGGTGGATGTTCAGCTTTAGGGTCAACAACCTGAGAATTCAAAGTACTGCTATCCTTAACAAACTTAACAGAGGTGAGCTGAGTGTTTTTCTTCCTAGATTGTTTCGATTTTCTAACACTTCTTTTCTTAGTCTTCTGACTCTCACTCCTATTTGCCTCATTCTTTGGATTCTTCAAAATAGTAATGGACTTAGTCACAACTACAAAAGGTTTCCCGTGTTTTTCGGTGTCGACATCGGTGTCGGACTCCGTCTCATAAACTACATCTAAGGGCTTCTTACCCTCACCATTCTCACTTTTACTCTCAACAGAATTTTTCTCATGCTTACCATACTTTGGTTCTACAACCGGATCCTTACTCTTCTCAACAGGCTTATTGACAAACTCTCCCAAAAGCGGTGGTGCAACCTGATTATATCCTATCCCCTGATTTTAAGGATGTTTCAAAGTTTGTGTCACGTATGACATTCTTTGCCAATTATCAATCCTAGCCTTTTGTGACTCATATTTTAACTTGTATGAATCTTTTTATGCCTTAAGTGCTTCTATCTGGCTCAAATACAGGTGAATCAATTTCTCATCATCTATAATAGTTGATTTTAAATGACCTACTTGATTCTCTTAGGACTTAATAACATCAACATACTCTTTCTGCTTATTAAGGTAGTAGAGAGCATCATTATAGTTCTTCCTATTTGTCTGATTTTCTATATCCAAATTCTTAAGTTCAAGTCTAAGTTTCGGACAAGTTTCACAAGTAGCAGGTATCTCATTAAGCTTAGAGACTACACATTCAAGTCTAGCTATTTCCTGTTCAAGGTCAGCGCATTTCAAACAAAAAGAATCTGAATCATTACATACCTTGTCATTGCTAGATGTGTTAGCCAAGAACGTGTAATCTTTTCTACCGACCTGCGAATCTGTATCTGATTCTGACTCTGACTCTGAACTTGTACTGTTCGAATCATCAGCATCATAGCCTCCTTTGCTCTCAACTTTTGCAGGACTATCCGAACTTGTCACCGTGACTACCTTCTCATCAGTACCTTCAACATCACCCTTGATCAAGTGTGCAAGTTATTTTCTAAACCAAGTACCTGTATGACAACTCATTCCTGAGGATTCATCATCATCTGAGGAGTTGGTAGTGAATTCAAGATCAGACAAGTCCTTGGCTGCGGAACTTATCATACAACTTATCATTAATTCTCTTCCTAAGACACATCTTCATTACCACTTCTACCATTTTCATTCGTGCGTCACATTTGCATACGTAGCATGTGCAAGCATGATTATCTTTACCTATACAACAAAAACCACATTAGCTTTCTCAGTATCAACAGAGATCGACCAATCACATACTTCATCAGCATAAGTAGTAGTCAAAGCTTTGGATTGACCACTAGAAGTTGCTTCCTTGTTCACTGTTGGACCAGCATGTCCACTTCAATTGAAGTATTATGAAAAGGATTATGAAAACAGGCTTAGGTGGTCTTGTACATGTCCTCTTGAAATGACCAAGCTCATCACAGTTATGGCATCTCACTTTGGACATATCAAAACCAAACTTAGTATTGCGGTTCAAACTCAAAGTATTCTGGCATGTCCTCTTCAAAAACTTTCTAGCACGTCTCACAACACTGCCCATATCATACAGGATATCCTTCTCTCAATCTCATCCTCATCGATCTGATCATAGTCTTCATTCTCCAGATGACCATTAATTATCTGCCCACTGATCATATCATTGTAAGAGTTAACCAAGATAGCTGCTAAAGCCATATCCTCCTGAATCAGTTCTAGAGGCATTTTCTTGATATTTTCTGTCTTGATCACTGGTGATTGAGTCTGTTGTAGAACGCCAGAATCAATCAATTTAGCAGTTGAGTTCTGTGCTTGAGACTTAACATTGAAATACCCGGACTCTGACTGTGATGCCGAGGTCTGTGCCGCCTTGGTTGAGATGAAAGCTGTTTGCAGAGGAGCATGACCTCCTGAAGATGACCCAATGATGGATGAACCAACTACTGTACCAAGTCTCTTCCTTTTTGCTTCAACCTGAATATCCTTCTCCATCAGCTTGGATGTAAAGGCCGTCAAGGTTAACGTACGACCTGATGCAATGTACCTGTTCTGAATCTTTTCAATTTCATTGTCCCATTTCTCAGGAAGTCCATCTTTCAAAACTCTGACTACTTTATCGTCTGAAATATCCATTCCATAATCTGCTATTTCAGCAACCAGAGGCGATATCTCTCTAAGGTTTGTCCAAGAGTCTCTGAAGGAAGAGCAGCAAAAACTCTCCATTCATCTTTTAACACCTTACCCTTAGTGGCACGATAAGTGGTTGTACCCTCTGTGGCTGATTGAAGAGCAAGCCAAAGGGTATGAGAGGTCTTATTTCTGTTCTTGAACTGTCCTTAGACAATGCCCGAGTAAGTTAAGCATAGCACTTACATTCCAGATTATACTGTTCACGCTCAGCAGGATTAAACTGAGCGGTCTCTTTAGGTTCACCGTGCGCCCCATTTGGGCATGCGTATTCAGTCTCAATAAACTCCCATAGTCTAGAGTTAATACCATTCAAATATATCATAAAACGCGCCTTCCAGTCCAAAAAGTCCTTTAGATTATCAAGCTTGGGAACCTTATTGGAAGTTCCAGACTCATTCTCGGAAAGTATTAATTTGTGATGTCCTGGTGAAATCACTAAAGTACTGAGTTCATTAGCCACTTGTTCATTAATGTCCGACATGTTAATTAATTATGTATGATTTAATTGATTCTGTATTAAAAGATTGTCGGTCGATGGACAATGACTGTCGGTCGATATTAAGTGACTGTCGGTCGATGGTCTTTAGACGAACGGCCGAAGGTAAAGATAAACTGCTCTAAGGTATGACAAACTGTCCTCCGGTTCTATATGAGACGATCGGTCATAGCAAGGATGACTAACGGTCGATGGTCTAGACGAACGGTTGATGGTCAGAGACGATCGGCCGAGGGTAGTTCTTACGAAAACTGGGCAGAAAAAGCTAGGGTTTTCACCAAAAACTTCGATTTTGACAAAATTTTGACGTTCAAAACCCAAACTAAACCATAGAAACTTAGAAAACTCACCCAAAAACACTAATAACCACAAAAACTCAAGATTAACACGTAAAGATTTCAACTTTGAATTAAAAACCCGTTTTGACCAAAACCCTAATATCAAAAACTATGAATTTGACTCAAAAACGTTTAAATCAACAAGCCTATGCTCTGATACCACTTTGTAGACGTACTAAGGATCTTAGATCAAACGTTACGACTAGATTAGAGGCGGAATACACTAATCTAGGATGAATCGAATACTAGTTCACCTTGGGATCAATCTAACCAACAATATGTTGATACAATCGATGCCTTAGAGATTGTATTCGGTTGGGATATGGTCTAGGACGACTGCAATAGCGAAATACGACGGCAATAGGGTGTAGGGTGTGTAACCTAACAATGTAACCCAACTTCCCTATATATATATATATATATATATATATATATATATATATATATATATATATATATATATATATATAGTTACAGTGACCATCGGCCGGTGGTCTCTGACCTACGGCCGGTGGTATTTGTCCCTCGATCGATGGTCCCTACCATCAGTCGATGGTCTGAGCTGCCAACCAATCAGCTCTAAACCATTTCATGTCATTTGATTAATCAACTCAAACACAATGTATCAATGACAATATTCATACACGACTGAAATATTAACGACAATACGAATAGAACATATTACAATTATAGAACTCGGGATTATGCACTAACAGTTATCGAGAATTCTATTCGATTTGCCGGTTGCGATCTCGAGGAGGGTGCTTTTGGGCTTTCGGGTGAGTGTTTCTTGTAGCTGCATGGACTGACCTAGGATTAGGTTTTTGGATGCACTGGTTATCTAATATTTCTTTACTAGCTTTAAGAACCCGTGCGTTGCACGGTGGCTTAAAAAATTAGTATAGTAATACGTTAACGTTGGTACAGATTATATGCGTTATACATTAAGTACGCAAGTGAACGTCTTTTGTTACCCTTGTAACATATGAAAAGGACGCAACCTGCAAATTCGCATAGATATTAGATAAGCATCACAGAAAGACGATATTGGCACCATCGAGTTCTTTATTAAGATCCTCAACTGTGTATCTCATGACACAATTGAATTCCATTATCATGTTGTTTATTGTCTTAACACTTTATCCATTATCGCTGTTATATTGCCACAAGTAGTACGGTAAACATCCGATAGGTGCCACTCCCATCACCACCACTCGCCTAACATTCGCATTGCACAAATTCTGCATCAATAAGACAAGATTAAACCAAATGGGTCAACTTTTGATCTGTTTCGAAATATTTTTTATGTTACATGTTATAAGTAAATGTTTGAAATTGTCAAATATAAATTCCAAGTAAGTATACTGGAAATGGAGGATTGTTCTAACCTTTATCTCCTGTTTCATGGACCTAGCCAAAAACTGTGTAAATCTCCATGAAACATACTTCGATTGTACATCAGACACATCAGGAAGATAGTTATGTATGAAATCATTAGTTTTCAATTGATATGTACAACATTGAGTTTGCATCAGCCTTTTCACCCATTGTTAATATGAACAGTTGAAGGTATTCATAACCTGTTGAAGTTGCTGAGAGAAAGATATGTGTTGACCCTGTATAATAATTATATTGTAAAGCATTCTCCACTGCCTTATTTCCTTCAATGATATTAGGATGTGATGTGATAATATAGCCAACCTGCAATTTAAAACAATGGCATAAGAATTCATAATCAACATTAACATATTGAACCATAAGCAGGACTTCTAATATATAAAATTGCAAATCTTTATCAATGAAGATACCCTTACAATGAAACGATCAATTGTTTATAGTTATTTGTAAAAAGAAATGATTCTTTCAATCGTCGTATTGCAATTTTACATAATGTCCATTAGAGCAACTCAATTTTTGCTTACATCAGTTGTGAATTATAATATAATAGATTCTTAATTTGTCTCCATGATTGCATTTCCATACAATAAGATGAACATGAACCTGCTACTGATGTCTTGCTGCCTTGATCACCAAGTGTTGCAGCTGATAGAACATGGTGGTTGGCATCGATGGTGTTTGGTGTAAACGATTAAAGGACTAGCGTGAACAACACCATCTATGATTGAGTTTGTATTTATAAGGGTATGTTTAACGGTTTTAGATGAAAAGAACTTCAGATCGATTCAGAATTTCAGATTGGGATACAAATGCTAATAGTTAACAGAGCTTTTTAATGAAAGTTAACTCTGGGACTATTGCCATGCATTAAGTAAAAAGTCTAGTTATAAATAATTAGGGATTATTAGTATAATTTAATGTAATATTCGCGGACGATATTGTATTAGTTTCGGATTCCCAGGATGAGCTTAACAGAAGGATAGAGCAATGGAGGAGCGCCCTAGAATCAAATGGCCTACGGATTAGCAGACTTAAGTCGGAGTACCTTAGATGCGATTTCAGGACGAGCGAAGAGGAACAAGAGGATATTGTGGACGTCCGAATTGGGGACCAAATTTTACCTCCACAAGAGTCCTTTAGATATTTAGGCTCGATGCTTCACAAATCGGGAAGGATAGATGAGGACGTGACACATCGTATACGAGTAGGATGGTTGAAGTGGAGGGCAGCGAAAGGGGTATTGTGCGACAAGAAGGTACCCCTCAAATTGAAAGGGAAATTCTTCAAGGTGGCAATCAGACCGGCCATGTTGTACGGATCGGAGTGTTGGCCAATGACGAAAGCTCAGGAGAGAAGGATGGAGGTGGCAGAAATGAGGATGCTTAGGTGGACGTGTGGTAAGACAATGCTAGATTTGATACCAAATGGAGTTTTTAGGGAGAACTTGAAAGTTGGGAACATAACCAACAAGCTGAGGGAAGGACGACTAAGATGGTTTGGACATGTTTTGAGGCGCCCACTTTTAGCCCCGGTTAGGAGAGTCGAGACCCTTGTTGTTGGGGGCGTAAGGAGAAGGGGTAGACCCAGACGTAGGTTGGAGGATAGATTGAAGCTTGACATGAAGGAGCTCTTATTGACTGAGGACATGACTTCTGATAGGAATTTGTGGAGGAGTAGAATTAGAATAGATGACTAGGCTTTACATTTTGTTTATTTTTTTTTTTATATATTTATATTATATTTCCTGCCTACTTGCTTGTGTGCCTTATCGTATTGGCTGTACCTGTATTATGGTTATATTATATATCTATACTTATTGTAGCATTTTCAGAGGATTTATTGCACTTTATGGTTACATGTTTGTATTACATTATATAGCAATTAATTTATACATACTTACATATCACATGCTTTTATGCTATCATTGTATGCTTATTTGTCTATGTTTACATTGTATACCATCTATCTTATACTGCATAGTATACCTACATGCTTCTTACCAACATGTTTTCGTATACTTATTGTACTTACATGACTGGTTATACTTGCATATTTAACATGCACATATTTTAATTATATGTTATATTACATTATTTTGCTACATGCTTTATTTACCTATACATATCGTATTGATATATACTTTATGCATGGTAAAGTTTCTTTTTTTTATCTACTTTACTTGTATACTTTTACTGCACATATTGGAATTCATGGTTCTTTATGGTCGGAGGTCCCTAGGAAGCAGCCTCTCTGCTCTACAGAATAGGGAGGGACGACTTCCTCTACCTGGGGACCGATAGGTATCCGTGGGTGGAGGAATGACTTCCCTTTTACTTTAGGGTAGAGGAAAGGACTGTCTACATCTAACCTCCCCCATATTCCACTCTAGTGGAATTGGGTATTGTTGTTGTTGTTGTTGTTGTAGTATAATTTAATGTAAATTATAAGGATGATCGGTGTAATTTACTTTTACTCTTACTCTTACTCTTACTCTTTATATTAAAAGAAAACATTAAAAATAATTTAGGCACGACCTACGTTAAGAAAATTTAATTTCGACACTACCTTGGTCATTTTCCATGATCATAATTGTCGTCCCAACATGTAGTTCTGGCAAAACACTCTATTAAGACAGTGGCATGGCTCATACAATTTATTTGCATTAAGCTTATATTTAGAATGGTTCAATATATTATATATAGAATGGTTCAAAATATTAAGGATTTAAAAGCTTCAATTGAACTCAACTAGTTGTGGAGCCCTCGCTTCGCGTCGGGGCTCCGTTTTGAATGCGAGTTAAAAAAAAAAGTCTTAGATCTATTTTGTAAAAAAAAAAATTTTCGACATCTAACATTGAAGGATTGTTCCTTTTGTGAAAGTTGCTTCTTTTAGCGTTCTTTTTTTTTTTAAAGTTAGTTGATCTATTTTGTAAAAAAGAATGTTTTTCGACATCTTTTGGTAGCATTGAAGGGTTGTTTCTTTTATAAAAGTTGTCTCTTTTATCGTTGAGGGAAAAAAAAGGTAGTTGATTTTTATTGCAAAAAAGAATTTTTTCGACATCTTTTGGTAACATTGAAGGGTTGGTTCTTTTACGAAAGTTGCTTTTTTTATCGTTGTAGACCAAAAAAAAGTGAAATGACGAAAATACCCCTGGTTACTATTGATGAATAGTGCTACAGGGTTTTGTCTTTTAGATAGTATAGTAATTATGAATAACGATAACATATTTGATGGTCATTTTAAATGAACAATCAAAATGATATAAAATTATGATATTGATCTTTAATGTAATTAAATAAAATAGAATATAATTGTTTGATATAATCACAAAACACCTCCAGGTAGGTATCACTTTTATTTGCATACATATCTTATCAATTTTCGTACATTTCTATTTTTATTGGTCATTAGAAGCAGTTACTCTATTCTCGGATAGTGTAAGGAAATACTTTTTATCATTGAGTAGAAAGTGAGTTCCCTTTTACCCTTGGGTATGAAATAAGATGGTCTATATTTCATCTCTCATTCATCATATTCTGTGAAATTATATATTTTTGTTGTTGTTTGATAATTGTTTTGAATAGAATTTAAATCGGGTACTTTATTAAAGAAACATTGGGATGTTGAATGATAAATAGAATAATTTAACTTTAAATGATTGAACACACATTTTTTTGTTGTTCAATACCATTTAGCATTTAGAGGTTACAAAGAGAACGCGTTGAATATTAAGTTTAATCGTTCCTTGTTGAATCATCTCGTTAAGTCTATTCCTTTTTAATTTATCACTCACTAAACTCTTGGCGATTAAATACATTTTCAATGTTGTTACTTGACTTGAATGATCAATCTCAATCACATGTCTTGCATATCATTATCTTAATTCCAATCTATCTATGGCATTCTTGAAAACAACTTCCACTTTGCTCTCTATTTTTAATTAATAAAATAACGGTTTAAATCATTGTCTGATGGAGTCCTTGAGTTAGATAAAGATTACTTATGTCTTTTTCAAGAGAGATACGCCTAGATTTTAGATCAAGAAGCTTTTTCAACACGTTTATTGTTAATTGTATTCATTAATTGATGATGATACCATTTTCTCCTAAACTTTAGGATGCTACTTATTTTCTGCCACCATCTGATCATAGTTTCTTCTTCAACGATCTCCTTCTCCTTCGTTTTGTTGGTGCTTTTAACCGTCGTCACCTCCGGCAACCGACACCTCACTAATGGTCCGGAGGGTTCCCTCCTCGCCGGTTTGCTACTAGTACTTTGTTAAAGCTAATTAGTTTATTGTGTCCACATCGAAAAATTTTTTTTTTTGAAAAGCCAAATATGTATTAAACAAGGAAAACAATACAAAGGAGAACCATAGGGAACATTCACATAGACTTATGTTCACCTATGCACGACATTTTTACAACTAAAACTAAAACAGGACCTCAGCAACAAAACTACGCGAAAGGAATCTACAATCTCGAAACTATACAACCAAAAACGCACCACCAACCACACTCATAGAGACTGTAAGTATGTAGATGGGCTTGACAACCAGGTATGCCAATCTAAGGATTTCCCTTTCACTCTATTTGAGATCCAATCGAAGGAAATCGTTTGAATTTCATTAAGAGCAATCGGGGGAGTCCAAAATTTCCTCTGAAAAACCATATTGTTACGGTTTTTCCAAATAAAATACGCACATATCCACAACAAAGCTTGCCATACTTTCTTACCCAAACTCGACATAGATGAAGTGCCATTGTTTGCAAAGATTTCCGAGAGGGTGAAATAAGATAGATTACCCATATCACACCATTTGAAAACACGATCCCAAACCTCTAATGCATGCTTGCAAAATATAAGTTTATGATCCACGGATTCCAAATCGTCGTCACAAAGAGGACATCGGACACTATGGAGGTCGATGCCCCTCTTATCTAATTCAAGTCTCACCGGAATTCTCTTTTTTAACGAGCGCCATACGAAAATTTCTACTTTTTTTGGGACGAGGTTGTTTCGTAAAGTACCTTGTATCGAGTTAGAGGTAGATAAAAGCAGACTATCGATTGCAGCACTTAAGGTTTTCACCCGAAACAATCCATCCGAGCCTAAAGACCATCTCCACGAGTCAGACTTGCTTTGATCAGGTTCGAAGGCGACTAGCAGGTTGAGCAGATTCTGTAATTCACCCAGTGCACGTCCAGTTGGTGCACGCCTCCAACTCCAGTTCCATTTGCTGTTCGGATCTGTGGTCCCGGATAACAAACGATCACTTATTTTTGCATCAGGATGAGACTCAAGCTTAACTATCCTGGGAAACCGATCACAAAGTTTATCTTCCCCTATCCACCTTTCTTGCCAGAAGTAAGTAGACCCACCGTCCCCGACCGATTTGACAAAAGTAGCTTTAAATTGCACTTGTGTTTCTTCGATTTGGTTACCTGCTAAAATAATATTATGCCAAACGCCTAGTGTCGGTAACTGGGAAGACCCAGTTTCCGACATTAGACCACCACACTTACCATAAATACTACGAATGACCTTGACACAAAGGGACTCGGTTTCGGTTTTAAACCTCTACCACCATTTCCCCAATAAGGCTAGGTTTTTCCCTTTTAAAGACCCGATGTTTAACCCGCCCTTCTCGTAAGTGTTAATAACACACTCCCATTTGACCCAAGACATTTTTGAACCCAACCCCGACCCGCCCCAAAATAAATTTCGTCTCACACTTTCAAGAAGTTTAATCACACAAGGCGGGGCACGAAAGAGAGAAAAGTAGTACAATGGTAGGCTCATAAGGACCGATTTAGTAAGGATCAATCTTCCTCCGAATGACATCGAACGCATTTTCCAACCCGAGAGTCTCTTATTGAATTTCTCAATAACCGCACACCAATCACTTACTTTTTTCATTTTTGACCCGATGGGTAGACCGAGATACGCAAAAGGAAAGTTACCAATTTAGCAACCCATAAGTTAAGCTATCGAATTAAGCTCACATGAGTCCACCCCTACACCAAACAAACAACTCTTATGGAAATTAACTTTTAGACCCGAAGCAAGTTCAAAGCACTTTAGTAGGTGCATTAGGTTACAAGCATTCAATCGACTCCAATCCCCGAAGAAAATGGTGTCATCAGCATATTTAAGATGCGAGACTATCACCTTGTCCCTACCTACCTCTACACCTTTAAATAAATCCTTTTCCAATGCCGCATTAGTGAGGATGTTTAGCCCTTCCGCCGCTATAATAAAGAGAAACGGTGATAGTGGGTCACCTTACCTAACTCCCCTCTCCAAGGAAAATTCATTTGTCGGGGCACCATTTACAAGTATCGATATAGTAGCCGATTCAAGACAGGACCGAATCCACTTCCTCCATTTAGAACCAAAACCCATGGATTTCATAACGTCTGCTAGAAACTTCCAATTGAGACTATCAAAAGCTTTTTCAAAGTCGGCTTTGAAAATAATCCCCCTCTTCCGATTACCTTTGAGATAGTCCACTGTTTCGTTAGCAATTAAAGCTCCGTCAAGAATGTTCCGCCCCTTTAAAAAAGCACTTTGTTCCAGGCCCACGAGAGAAGGCAATATTTTCCTTAGCCGATTTGATAAGATTTTAGCAACAATCTTATAGTAGCTGTTGATAAGACTAATAGGTCTATAGTCACCAACGCTCATCGGGTCAGACTTTTTGGGAATAAGAGTGACGAAGGAGGCGTTACAACCTCTTGAAATTTCACCCTTCTCCCAAAACCAAGAAATTGCCTCGATGAGATCCACCTTTATCGTATCCCAAAATTTTTAAAAAAATCTCAAATTGAACCCATCGGGTCCGGGTGCCTTTGAGCTTCCACAATCACTGATAGCTTCAAAAATCTCAGATTCGGAAAACCTACTTTCAAGCGCTGTAGCCTCATCACCTGTGATCGACGGGTATAACAAATCTTCTAGAGATGGCCTCGAAAAGTTTGGTTCCTTAAACACGCTGCTAAAATGTCTAAATATTTTTGCTTTTACCTCTTCCGGGTTCTCGTTCCAATAACCATTAATAGACAAGCCCCGAATGTTGCGTTTATTGTAGTTGTTCCGAATAACCAAATGAAAGTATTTTGTGTTTTCGTCACCTTCCAAGATCCACCTTACACGCGCCTTCTGTTTTAGCATTTTCGCCTTAATTTTTTCCTTATCTAACCAACACTTTCTTGACTCTCTCCATGTTCCCAGATCACTCGAACTTAGTGGACCTTTTTCTGCCTTCAATTCTAAGCTTTGGGCTATCGTTTTATGCATTTCAATTTCACTCTCCAACTGTCCATACTTAGAGACACTCCATGTTTTGAGTGCACCTTTAACACTTTTGTGTTTGGTCATAAATCTTCGATCCTTACCCGTACATGAACTTACATCAGCGTTTAACCAAGCATCAGTAATAATCTGTTTACTTTCTACATTATCGAACCACGCATCAAAAAATTTAAATGGCTTCGGACCGTAGTTTTTTTTCTTCGTCTTTAAGCACTATTGGACAGTGATCAGACTCTTTTCTTTCTAATGCCACCAATGTCAGATTGTTCCACAGGTACAGAAACTTTTCGGACACAAGAAATCGATCAATTTTACTAAACTTTAATCCATCATCGCTAACACGAGTGTATAACCTTCCCCCGAGTGGTAAGTCAATTAAGTTGTTGGATTGAATAAAATTGTTAAACAATATCGCTCTACTTTCCACAAACACGCAATTGAGTCTTTCCTCTTGTCTTCTAACTTCATTGAAGTCGCCACATAGTACCCAAGCCTCATCACTACCCATTAAAATTCTTGAAAGGTTATCCCACAGCTTTTTTTCCCCCGAGTCGTCGTGAGGTCCATAGATGTTGAGTATATTAAGAACAGACCCGTCACTCTTCCATTTCCCCTTGACACCAATAACACGGTCACAATTAATAGCATCCACTGCCTCGAAATAATTTGTATCCCAAACCAATAGTTGACCACCCGATTTTCCAACCTTCTCTTGCTGGACATAATTACACTCAATTGAGCCCCAAAGAGTCTGAACCCATAAATCATCAACAATATTCAACTTTGTTTCTTGAAGTGCAATGAAACAAGGTTTCTCCCTAGAGATCAATCTTTTTACAGGGCCGAGTTTACTCTCCTTTCCACACCCAAACCCTCTAATATTGTAAGAAATAATCTTCATATTAAAAATTGAATAACGAAAGAAAGAGACACACTCACTGGGCAGAAGGCTTCTTTTGCCACTTTAATCCCAACTTGCAGCCAAATTCATAAACCCCATCTGAATTGATTGAGTTAAAGGAATTTGAATCTGCCCGCCACTCTTCTTGCCTGTATGTTTCAATTTACTCTGCTCTTCAGACCCTTTCGACTTCCCCATTTGATTACCTTGATTACTGCTGGCGTAATTCGTACATCTAGATCGAATGGGTTTGTTGTCGGGTCTTAGCTTCCTTGCCGAATTCTTGATGTTAATCATCCTAGAAGAAGTTTTCCATTTCCGCATGCTTGCCCAACAGCAATCCTTCTTAATCTCAGGTTTCTTTGAAGATTTGATTTCTACAGATTTTCCTTTGTAACCATCGACTCCTGACCTGCTATTATCAACTTTTTTGTTTCTACTGATATGCCCTTTCTTAGCATTGTTAGTGGATTTATTTTTGAAGCGTCCATTAACAATCTCTGATTGATCCATTGACCTTATTGGGCTAAAATTTGACCCACGTTGTTGTCTCGAGTGTTGGGCTTTTGGCCCAACTTCAGAATCTGATTGATCCATTGTCCGAGTTGGACTAAATTTGTCTGGGTCAGAAAACCTTTTCTTTAGATTTTATGCATCTTTATTAAATGAACCGTCGTCATCTTCTCTCCTATCTTCTTGGGAATCAACCACACGAGTACCAGTACCTTGAGATTTGTCTTCTACATTAAAATTCATCTCTGGAACTGAACCATCTACTTTCTTTGAGTGGACATCATCATTATTGACCTGAAAAAGATTGCCTAGATACCAGCACCCAGACTCTTCATCTTCAACCCTAGATCCTTTACGATTCCGATTACCAGTGTCGAAAAATTTGCCGTCTTCTGAGAATTGTTCATCAACCTGGTGATTCTCCTCCTATTTTTCAAATTTGTCTTCAATGTTGTGCCTTGCTTCTGGATCTAAATTAAATGGTTTTTCTTCCTCATCAGAAAAATCAAACGTGTCATCCACAAAGTCATCGTCATCACCATCTGAATCAATTTTACTTGATTGATACCCTTCTGAATGCTCATCTTCAAATGGAAACAAGATCACGGTATTACAATCTTCTTTGACCCTAACATAAGTCAGTCCATCATCATCACTCAAAGTAACACAACTATCAATCTTATTTGTGTTGTTTCTGGTGTGAATCAAAACTTTGCCAGAGATTAAATTCTGATTAGCATCATCAAGCCTGCAGTTCTTCAATTCCAAGATTCTACCCCACCACCAAGCGATTTTACTGAAAGTCTCTTCATTCCATCTTACAACTGGCACCCCTACAATGTCTAACCACACAAGTCTTCCTGGGACCCGATGTTTATTATTAAACACCCGAACATCGCAACACCATTTGTGAATGGCATGCCCTTCATTTGCAATTATTTCATTAACCATTTCAGCCGATGGGCATATCACTAGCACCGCCATCCCTCCTAGGTATTTTATTTGAAAATTACACAACCCTTCAGCCTTGCAAAGACCTTCAAACTGGTGGAAAATTTCTAATCCTTTTAGTTCACATAAAATAGCTTTGCCTGCCAAACTTTTGTCACACTGTTGGTCTTTGACGTTGATGGTTCTCTCTTCCATGCGTGTTGTATTCTCATTTCTGTATCTTGATTGTCCCCCGTTGTCTTTCTTCATAGCATTAAGCTTATTTCTTAGGTCTTCCTTTTCTGCCTTCAACACATTAAGTCTGTATCTCAGGTCTTCGTTTGAGTTTCCAGCCACTTCAATAAATTTTCGTTCATCTCTGAATGCATTTGAATACCCTGACCATCCCTCTTTGGTCGATCGCTTTTCGTATGATCTGGGATAGAAGTCCCCTCTCTTTCCCTAGCTTTGAAGATTCTTATTGGCAAACCATTAAATTTGATTTTTTTCAAGTGACAATAAGAGATGATCTGGATTATTGACATTATCAAATCTTGCAAATGCGAATCTTCTGCCATTTCTTAGTGTTTTACTAGCCACATAGATGTCCCTAATATCACCGTAGGGTTTGAACGATCTCCATAGGTCAGGTACCGTCCAACTCTCCGGGAAATTAAAAAACATGAACGACGTCAAATGAGTTCCAAATAACCTAGCAAAATGATCCTGGAGCCCCCCATTGTACCGGTTTCGAGCCCTTGACGTGCCACCGACCGCTGCCTCTCTCTCTCTCCACTCTCTCACCATATATGTGTTTTTAGAAAAGAAAAAAAAGTCCACATCGAAAAGTGAAAGAAACAAATGTGCATATATAAGCTTATGAGAACCTCCCTCTATCACCAATTGGTTTTAAAATAATGTGGAACTTATAAAATTATATGTTGTACATGTTGGTCGACCGGAAAATGATCCTACATACTCTAGTGAAATCATATCCTTTTTTCTACCTTCTTCTTCTCTTTCGTCTAGAATGTTTTTTTCTTCCGGTTCTGCTTTTTGGAAACCATTGGTCCCCTTTTCTTTGTGACCAGAGTTCGTTCTGACAGCCATAGCCACCATCCACCGTCATTTTTGTGGTTGTTTGTTGTTAACTTCTTCGGCACGAGAATTCTTTTATTTTTTCCTTATCAACGGTGGCTTAGGGGTTCACCACCCTGTTGGTGGTGGCCACTGGCCATTAGCGGTGATGGAGGGTTTCTTTGCTCCTGCTTTCCTTCTGATTTCCTCCTCGTATCCTGCGTGATCGATGCTCTTTGGTGGCCCACCACCTTGTTGGTGGTGGCCACCGAAGGTTACTGGATCTGATCTGCAACCAATTGATGGTGCATGTATGGTGCTCTTGTAACGGCGACGAATGGTGGTGCACTATCCTATAGGTGGTGGCCTCCAAAGGTTTGCAGTTTCAATATGCACTTTTCTAATAGTTGTTGTGGCTCTTCACCCTGTATGTGAAGGTCACTCACGGTGGCTGGAAGATGGCGGGTGGGAGGTGGGGGACTGGGGAACTTAGTGGTGGCTGTGGGGTCAGTGGCTGTAACAACCCTGGATTTTCCAACGTATAATTATTAATATTTATTATTAATACTTGCGCTTTAATAAATGTATTTTTATACATTTACTTGTTACCGTATTTGACTTTCCATGTCCTGACTTGTCTTTGTGACACACGTACTTTTCACGAATAATATTTTGAATATTATTTACGTTCATGATTAATTATTATTAATTATTTTTAATTAACTAATGCAAGTAGTTAATTACTTGGGCTTTATTTATTTAATTGTTGCATACATACTTGGATTGGGCCTTTATTAATGGACATGGACTTGGAAGCCCACCCTACTTTCTTAATGGACTAAGTAAGCCCACTTTTAAGCTAGTGTTTTATTAATGAAAAGCAAGGATTAATTAGCTTAGTTAGAAGAAAAAATGTGCAAGCATGCTAGTAACTTTTTCCCATACAATTTAACTTTAATCTATTTTGAGCTTACACCATTCTCCCACAATTGAAAGTTGCATTTGACCCTTCCTCTTTTGATGCTTAAACCGTCGGCCAACAATGGGGAGGAGGGAGTTCATTTTTCAAATTTTTTTTTGCTACTTATTCACTAGTCTTTATTTCACTTTACACACACATTCATACACACTCTCTTTCTCTCATCTTTTTCTCTCAAAACTTTGTAAGTAACAAACTTTATTATTCTTCCTTTTCTTACTTGAAAACCGATTATACATCATCATCATTTACTAGTTTGTAGTTTATTGTTGTTTGTTGTTGTTAAAGATCAAGTTCTATAACTTGTATCTTCATGTAATCTTGGTTACCTCCATTTTTTGTTTGATGAAGAACCAAGAACAAGAATCTAAACTTGTTAGTTTATGGTTTTACACTTAAATGTTAAAAGATTTAAAGTTCATAAACTTTATAATCATACTTGTGTTCATGTTTTGTAGACTTGAAGTTTATTTCCTTAAGATCCAAACTTTGATTTGAATCTTCTCAAGTATGAAACAAACATGAACATAATACTTGTAACTTTAGTTTATTTCTTTCTTTCTTTTGTAAGTACTTTAAAGTTGTGATATTGTTAATTTGGTCAAGTATTACTAGTTAAACTTGATATCATATTTCTTGAAACTAAAGTTAACTTTGTAAGTTCAAGAACATGGAAGTATAACTTTCTAGTTATAACTTCATACACTTGTGTTGGATCTAAGTTTCTATAACTTATGGTCTTCTAATTTTTGTTGTAAACAAGAGCTTATAAGCATATATACATTTTACAAGATGAAAATCTAAGTTTCATACCTTATGGTTTGTTTAAAGTGAAGATCCAAGTTCTATAACTTAGGATCTAACTTAAGAACACTAGATCTAGACTTTCTAGTCTAGGATCTTTAAGATCTAACTAAGATATAAGTTCTACAACTTAAGATCTTGTGTATTTAGTTTACTTTCAAGTTTGTAGCTTAATATTACTATTAGAACTCATGTATGTGTCGAATCTAAGATCTTGATGTAACTTTGGTTCATCAAACTACTTACAACCCTTAATTGGGTTGTGCTACATATCTTATACTTACACTAGTGTTATGATGGTCAAAACTTGATTAAGATGATGCAAACACATCAACGAGTTGTACACTTGAAGCTATAAGCATCAAGGATGAGAACCGTGATGAGCATCAAGCACCAAGAACCCACCGGAGCACCTTACCTACTATTTTCCGGGTCTGATCATTAACCTGTGCTATTGGAAAAGTTGATTTCCAGCTATTTTTCTGTTCGAGTAGATGATTTTCCATTTAGACCTCGTCTTAATCCGAGTTACAGTTTAGGATTTATGGCCATCCAAAAGTCACTACACCCTTTTAACGTTGTGCTGAAATTTCTGACCTACTCGCACTTAAACCGTCACCACGGTCAAAAGAAGACGAGTTTGGTTCTGGAAATTTTTCAGACTCTAGGGGACTCATATACGGAGCCATGTCCACTGGTCTCACCTCATTTCAGTTTGTATAGAGGTCGTGGCGACTGAACGAAGTCAGCCTTTATTTCAAACTCTATTCTTGATTGAAACTTACTTTACACTTTTTGATTAATTATGAATGATGATGATACTTAATGTAACATCCCGCGTTTTTCCGTTAAATTTATTTTTAACACCGTCTTTTTTTTAAATAATATCTTTCGCTATTTAAATTCCCAATTTCCGTTGACTAACGTTTATAATATTCTCGTTATTTAATTATAACATCTCTCGTTAACTTGCGTTTTAAAAATATTCGATCGGTTAAATCCCGCACCCGCTTTGAAACTCGAGGGACCGGAGTTGCCAAATGGGCAAACTAGTTGACTAGGTCAACTAGTCAACCCATTTCATCCATTCCATCATCTCCCTCATCCCTTTTCTCTCCATCTCAAGAACACACACACAAACCCATTCCATTCATTCATCATCTAAATTCAATCTTGGAAGCTCACAACAAATCCGACTACATATTCTTGATCCTCTCATCATCCTCTACGATTTGATACTAACTTCATTGATTTTGGGTAACATTTCTAAAACTCTAGATTTCTCTAAATTCGTGTTTTTGACTTGAAATGGTGTTAGTTAGTGTCCATGGCTCGTGTATAACATGAATATATGTTTTGTTTGCTCGATTCGTTGTTTTGAGTAACTAGTTTGAACATTTGAAATGGGTTTGCTTAATCCTTGATTTTGGATGAGTTAATGTTGTTAGATTGTTAAAGTGCATGTTTTAATTGTGTTACTAGTATCACTAGCTTCGTTTTGATGCGTAGGTTGATTAAGAAAACTTCAAAAAAACCCGATTAATGATTTTGTGATGTTTGACTAGGGTTTGATAGTTCTTGACATGAACTTTTGATGCTTGAATGCCATTAAATGTTAATTGTTAGTGTTTAGTAGTAATGTATGCTTCATTACCTTCAAAACGGCATATCGTATGTGTAAATTGGATTCCCGAACCATAAAATACGTTTTACGAACTTGAAACTTTGAAAATAAACTTTTCTTGATCAATTGACGAGTTTTCGGTTATTGTAAATGATGTTTTTGCTTGATGAAAAGTGGTTAGTTGTATTCCTTGTCAAAATACCTTTCCAACGATATAAGATACTTGTTTTGGATGTTTACGGTTTAGGATTTATGGGTATTTGAAGTTGGATTCGTGCATAAGTTGAAAACTGCAGAAAATAGCTGAACAGCAGGTCGCGCGGCGCGCACACTACCCCGCGCGGCGCGCCAAATGGCCTGGACAGATTCTGACCTCCATGTCCCTTTTAACGTGAAATGTTTGACTAGCTACCGACCTCCGATTCACATGAAACTTGTTCTAATATGCTTATATATGAATAAAAACCTCAGAAAAATAGTTCGGGACCGAACCCGAACGTGTTGACTTTCTCGTTGACTTTGACCAAGTTTGACTTTTAGTCAAACTTAACCAAACTTTTATACAATCATTCTAACATGCTTTTATACTTGTTTCTTGTATGAAACTTGACAACGTGATTCACATGCTATACTTAATCGAGTCGTAACGAGCCATAGGACTAATTGAACACATTTCACCCGACCTTGTGTCGTAACCGGTTAATTGATACAACTTATTTGTTTAGGTCAAGGCTAAGCAACTTTCATGCACACGTTTACTTTGTGAAGTACATTTATACTCGTGCACTCGAGGTGAGATCATAGTCCCACCTTTGCAAATACTTTTATTCTTTTAAATCGTGGGCTGAGAAACATGTACATTACATACTTATATACATTTCACATGTATATATACTTTTCATACTTTTATACTTTGAACACAAATACGAATACAAAGATACAGGCGAGTTAGAACAAAAGTCCTCAATCCAATTATCATTAGTTCCACTTGCAGGGTGTAAGTGTAAGCGAGTGATTATGTTGTGTGGCCATACGGGTTTAACGAACCCTCATTCAGACGGTTCGCTACCGTTAGTGGATGAAATATAATTTCAACGTGCATAGTGTATGTTCTAACACTATATTCAAAATTCAGAGGGAAGATTCAGTTAAGCTTTGGTAATTGGGTGCTCGCAATACAAACTACATTCTTCGGAATAAATGCGATTTGGATAATCATCTATACAAACTATTGTGGTTCAAAATATACTTTTACAAATACATTTATGATCTCACCAACGTTTTTCGTTGACAGTTTTCTATATGTTTCTCAGGTTCATACTTGGCTATTTGATACATGCTTCCGCGTACACTCATACTTGCTTGGAGTCGAGCATACATACATACATACGCTAGGAATAGCACTTTTGGATTCAAACTTTTGTTTACATACTTACGCTATTTATAGCAACTGTGTTTTTCTACTTATATTATGTCGCAAGTTATTTCATTTATACTTTATGACTTTTGTAAACTTAGACTTGTTGTCGAACGGTTTTGTAAACTAAACTTGCAAGTCTTGTACCTTTCAAATGAATGCGACATAATTTTTGGTCAAACGAGTCTCATATAGGGACTACGACCACGCAACGGGACCTAAGTTAACGGCGCCGTCAATAACGGTTTTGGTCGGGTCGTTACAAGTGGTATCAGAGCGTTGGTTGTAGGGAACTAGGACGTGCATTAGTGTGTCTAACAGAGTCGTTAGGACGCATTAGTGAGTCTAGACTACAACCGGATAGTTAGCATTTGCATTCTGACATACATTTGCTATAGATAGCACTTACTTGACTACTTGTGCATTATACTTGAATCATTCTTAGGCAAACTTTTTAATGGTACCCAACCTTCATCATACGAACTCGTATTCCGCCACTTTTTGGTAACACACGTAAATTCATGATTCATACACGTATGGATGACGACGACTTCATTAGTCACACTTGTTCGGGAACTCTGTCTCCCGGATTGTTATTTGCCACCGTTTTAACTTACTATCGGTTTCCCACTGGTGTTTCTTACTATCTACTTTTTGGTGTTACTACCATCACTACCCTAGGTGAGTATCGTCATCAACATTTATCACTACGGTTGCGTGCTACTCGTTATCATGACTCGTTACTCTTTTCATACCTAAATACATTATTGTTTGAATCGAACCGATTTGACGTTAACAATCATTTATACACTTCCCGCGGGGAAACGCTTCTTTAGAGTTGTAGAAACTATTTCGATTTAATACGAGTCACGTTTGAGACGTCGTTACATTTTGTTCATTTTAGATTTTCGCGATGACACGAACTTGAATCTATAGAGTGATGTGGGAATGGAGGTATGAGTTAGCGTAATATAACGACACTCGATCAACGTGGTTATATTACGGTAAGACATACCAAAGTTCTAGTGACGCGTGATGGTGGTTAGACTCGATCAACCTAAACATCACCATGTGCCATGTACATGACTTCATCCTTTCATGTTTGGACATCCGAAAACTCCGAGAATATTGATAACAACCATACCGGGGACACCCCTTCGACTTTTGTCGAACTATACTTATGCTTCCGAATGAATTACCGATTCCTCTCGACTTCAACCGTATGTTACACGTGTATACTATCTCGTCCTCGCACAGTCTTATTGACTAATTACGATTTACTCGTTATGCTCGCACCGAGGCGGAAACTTCTCTCTCATCACACTCTTACTTCCGGTTCAGGAAATCTTTACTCTAAACTCTCAATGGGGGGAGAGACTCTCCACGTTATACTAGTATTCACCTCGAGGGTGAATAGTTCCGACGAACGTTTTTCTTTCAGAAACCGATGAGTACTTGCCCCGACGAACGTTTTTGGAAACTGATAAATCTTTCGCGACGCGAATTTTCTTGAGAAACTTGTCCTAACAAACTTGTCCAAATATACCTTACGGAATGTACTCCGTTTCGGACCGAGATCCTCGTTTCACTTCTAGATTTTGGAGTGCCTCACAAAAAGTCTCGGGACCACGTTTAGACATGAGTACCGCACATCAACCATAACCCGACGGACCGAACAAACATACGATTTAAGTCTTGAAAACCATAATACGAATTTGTATTACCAACTTCAAATTTACTTGAGAAAAGTATTTTCCTTTAACCGAATCCTCGTACTACAATGACTTTCATTCAAGTTTTAACGTCACTCCTTTTGAAACCACATGTGACCGGAAACGTCATTCTCCTTTGTCGAACCAAGTAAACGATGATCAATTCACCGGGGCCGAAGTTATCCCTGAGCAACCGAGAAAATTTATTCATATTCAGGTAAAACCCTACGCGACTCGTAATCACCAAGAGCTACGCCGATGTTAGACGTAAACATTTCAAATTCCACGTGGGAAACCGCGTCACGTTAAGAGTCGCACCTTGGAAAGGTTTAATCCGTTTCGGGAAACGTAGGAAGCTAAATCCGCGATATTTTGATCCTTTAAATTCTTGGGGTGTTTTGGACCCGTCGCTAGCCGTTTAGACTTTTCCGACTCATTTTGGGTCTCCGTTTATCCTACATTCGATGTATCAACTCAAAGACGTGTTTTGCGAAACGAGAACTTGTTATCTCCTTTGATGAACTCACTATCGACGATAACCCTCACTTCCTAGGAGGACCGGTTGAAACCATGAATCATGGAAGCCAAACCTTAAAACAACATATGATCCCGACCGTCAAAATTCGTGGAAATACTCAAGGACGTACCTTCACTTATTCGTAGAAATTACAACGCAAGATCTCGAGTAAGATTCAACAACTACTACTTCCAACTAAATTTCGGGACGAAATTTCTTTTGAGGTGTGGATAATGTAACATCCCGCGTTTTTCCGTTAAATTTATTTTTAACACCGTCTTTTTTTTAAATAATATCTTTCGCTATTTAAATTCCCAATTTCCGTTGACTAACGTTTATAATATTCTCGTTATTTAATTATAACATCTCTCGTTAACTTGCGTTTTAAAAATATTCGATCGGTTAAATCCCGCACCCGCTTTGAAACTCGAGGGACCGGAGTTGCCAAATGGGCAAACTAGTTGACTAGGTCAACTAGTCAACCCATTTCATCCATTCCATCATCTCCCTCATCCCTTTTCTCTCCATCTCAAGAACACACACACAAACCCATTCCATTCATTCATCATCTAAATTCAATCTTGGAAGCTCACAACAAATCCGACTACATATTCTTGATCCTCTCATCATCCTCTACGATTTGATACTAACTTCATTGATTTTGGGTAACATTTCTAAAACTCTAGATTTCTCTAAATTCGTGTTTTTGACTTGAAATGGTGTTAGTTAGTGTCTATGGCTCGTGTATAACATGAATATATGTTTTGTTTGCTCGATTCGTTGTTTTGAGTAACTAGTTTGAACATTTGAAATGGGTTTGCTTAATCCTTGATTTTGGATGAGTTAATGTTGTTAGATTGTTAAAGTGCATGTTTTAATTGTGTTACTAGTATCACTAGCTTCGTTTTGATGCGTAGGTTGATTAAGAAAACTTCAAAAAAACCCGATTAATGATTTTGTGATGTTTGACTAGGGTTTGATAGTTCTTGACATGAACTTTTGATGCTTGAATGCCATTAAATGTTAATTGTTAGTGTTTAGTAGTAATGTATGCTTCATTACCTTCAAAACGGCATATCGTATGTGTAAATTGGATTCCCGAATCATAAAATACGTTTTACGAACTTGAAACTTTGAAAATAAACTTTTCTTGATCAATTGACGAGTTTTCGGTTATTGTAAATGATGGTTTTGCTTGATGAAAAGTGGTTAGTTGTATTCCTTGTCAAAATACCTTTCCAACGATATAAGATACTTGTTTTGGATGTTTACGGTTTAGGATTTATGGGTATTTGAAGTTGGATTCGTGCATAAGTTGAAAATTGCAGAAAATAGCTGAACAGCAGGTCGCGCGGCGCGCACACTACCCCGCGCGGCGCGCCAAATGGCCTGGACAGATTCTGACCTCCATGTCCCTTTTAACGTGAAATGTTTGACTAGCTACCGACCTCCGATTCACATGAAACTTGTTCTAATATGCTTATATATGAATAAAAACCTCAGAAAAATAGTTCGGGACCGAACCCGAACGTGTTGACTTTCTCGTTGACTTTGACCAAGTTTGAATTTTAGTCAAACTTAACCAAACTTTTATACAATCATTCTAACATGCTTTTATACTTGTTTCTTGTATGAAACTTGACAACGTGATTCACATGCTATACTTAATCGAGTCGTAACGAGCCATAGGACTAATTGAACACATTTCACCCGACCTTGTGTCGTAACCGGTTAATTGATACAACTTATTTGTTTAGGTCAAGGCTAAGCAACTTTCATGCACACATTTACTTTGTGAAGTACATTTATACTCGTGCACTCGAGGTGAGATCATAGTCCCACCTTTGCAAATACTTTTATTCTTTTAAATCGTGGGCTGAGAAACATGTACATTACATACTTATATACATTTCACATGTATATATACTTTTCATACTTTTATACTTTGAACACAAATACGAATACAAAGATACAGGCGAGTTAGAACAAAAGTCCTCAATCCAATTATCATTAGTTCCACTTGCAGGGTGTAAGTGTAAGCGAGTGATTATGTTGTGTGGCCATACGGGTTTAACGAACCCTCATTCAGACGGTTCGCTACCGTTAGTGGATGAAATATAATTTCAACGTGCATAGTGTATGTTCTAACACTATATTCAAAATTCAGAGGGAAGATTCAGTTAAGCTTTGGTAATTGGGTGCTCGCAATACAAACTACATTCTTCGGAATAAATGCGATTTGGATAATCATCTATACAAACTATTGTGGTTCAAAATATACTTTTACAAATACATTTATGATCTCACCAACGTTTTTCGTTGACAGTTTTCTATATGTTTCTCAGGTTCATACTTGGCTATTTGATACATGCTTCCGCGTACACTCATACTTGCTTGGAGTCGAGCATACATACATACATACGCTAGGGATAGCACTTTTGGATTCAAACTTTTGTTTACATACTTACGCTATTTATAGCAACTGTGTTTTTCTACTTATATTATGTCGCAAGTTATTTCATTTATACTTTATGACTTTTGTAAACTTAGACTTGTTGTCGAACGGTTTTGTAAACTAAACTTGCAAGTCTTGTACCTTTCAAATGAATGCGACATAATTTTTGGTCAAACGAGTCTCATATAGGGACTACGACCACGCAACGGGACCTAAGTTAATGGCGCCGTCAATAACGGTTTTGGTCGGGTCGTTACACTTAAGACGTAAATTACATACTTTTAAACCTTTAGGAACGATTTACTGACTTAGTAACTTTTGACTTAGGTTGAGGACCTTTTGGACAAACCACTTTCTTACTATTCTCGCGTATCGACTTTTACTACTTTTCACTGTGAGTTATAGCATCCCTTTTTTACTTTAACTATTTTGGGAACTGAGAATACATGTGTATTTTACGTTTTACATACTGGGCACGAGTACTTAAACTTTATATATGTGTGGGTTATACAACGGTATAAACTTTCCCCTTAGCTCGGTAACGTTTAGTCATTGGTCTTTGAACCGGTGAACGCGAATCTTAGATATGGATCCATAGGGTTTGACATCCCCACTCGGGCTAGTAGCGCTAGCATTTAACAGGTGTTTAATACTTCTTAAACTTACGCACTCGCCAAGTGTACTTTTAGGGGGTGTTATTTACGTTAAGTTAGTTACCAAGTGCCCACGGTTGAACATATACTTTTCATACTGTTTTGAAACACTGAAATCTCGTGGCCTACCTTACATTACTGTTATACTTAAACTATAGCTCACCAACCTTTGTGTTGACGTTTTTAAGCATGTTTTTCTCAGGTGCTTAAGGTTTGATTGCTTCCGCCGTAGTTGTCATGTTGTGTAGACTCCCGCTGCGATTATTAGAGATGTCTTCGCATGAAACATTTATAATGCATGCAAACTATGTTACTTTTGAACAATGAATTTGTAACGACCTATGAGTCACGTACTATTATTATTGCCTTCTATTCGTAGAAGCACACTATCGGTTGTAAAACTTTTAATGTTGGTTAAGACGTCTCTCCGTTTTATGAATGCTAACTTATTTTAGAATAGCATATAGTGTTTGACCTTGTAATGATCCTGTTGTTGATGATCAGTACACGTTGATTTTTTACGGGGCGTCACATTTGGTATTAGAGATTGGTTGTATAGTGAGTCTAGACCGGACCGAGTAGGATTCACTAATAGGACTAATCTACAACTTGCTAGTTTACTTGTTTCTGCGGAACTTGATGCATGCTGCTGTTTACTTTTACTGCTATATGCCGTATACTGTTACTTGCTTTCACTACTGCATGCTATTATCTGCTTTCGATTGCATGATAATTGTCATTATTGCCATGCTACTTACTGCTATATATGATCTAGACTGTCGTAGTTACTTTGCCTAATACGTGCTTGCTATATGATTTACTGACATGGAAAAAGTTATTTTTCCTTGTTCAGATGTCGGATGTCCCGGCCGTTATCATTTTGGAGAGCGACTTAGACTCATCCGCCACCTCGCCTGCCATTGTTGCCGATTCACAGATCCCGTCCTCTTTACCCTCCAGCGACTATGGCGCTTCATCCTCTGGGGACAGTAGCCATGCACCCGACCCAGTGATCATCTCAGACGGACACGAGGATCCACCGGATATTCCAGCTCCACTTATCCCAGGACCTTCGAAGCAACAACACCATTCCGGTGGTGCTGTGATTCCTGGGGATCATGGGGAGGGTCCGTTCCGTAATGAGCATAACCATTGGGTCAGACACCTTCCTGATGGACGTGTTGTGCCGATTCCACCCGGCTGATACTGACTGATGACTACCGGCCGAGCACATCCACCTCCAGATGATTCCGATGACTCAACATCTGACGACTCATCATCCGACGATTCCAGCGACGAGGATTCCGACGATGACTCCGACGAGGACCCTGAGGAGGCACCCGTGCAGCCACCCTCTACCCCGCCGAAGAAGCGGTATCTGAAATGTCCCGTTCTTATTGATTAAAAACGTTCCATATTAATTGATTTCGTTGCGAGGTTTTGACCTCTATATGAGACGTTTTTCAAAGACTGCATTCATTTTTAAAACAAACCATAACCTTTATTTCATAAATAAAGGTTTAAAAAGCTTTACGTAGATTATCAAATAATGATAATCTAAAATATCCTGTTTACACACGACCATTACATAATGGTTTACAATACAAATATGTTACATCGAAATCAATTTCTTGAATGCAGTTTTTACACAATATCATACAAACATGGACTCCAAATCTTGTCCTTATTTTAGTATGCAACAGCGGAAGCTCTTAATATTCACCTGAGAATAAATATGCTTTAAACGTCAACAAAAATGTTGGTGAGTTATAGGTTTAACCTATATATATCAACTCGTAACAATAGACCACAAGATTTCATATTTCAATACACATCCCATACATAGAGATAAAAATCATTCATATGGTGAACACCTGGTAATCGACATTAACAAGATGCATATATAAGAATATCCCCATCATTCCGGGACACCCTTCGGATATGATATAAATTTCGAAGTACTAAAGCATCCGGTACTTTGGATGGGGTTTGTTAGGCCCAATAGATCTATCTTTAGGATTCGCGTCAATTAGGGTGTCTATTCCCTAATTCTTAGATTACCAGACTTAATAAAAAGGGGCATATTCGATTTCGATAATTCAACCATAGAATGTAGTTTCACGTACTTGTGTCTATTTTGTAAATCATTTATAAAACCTGCATGTATTCTCATCCCAAAAATATTAGATTTTAAAAGTGGGACTATAACTCACTTTCACAGATTTTTACTTCGTCGGGAAGTAAGACTTGGCCACTGTTGATTCACGAACCTATAACAATATATACATATATATTAAAGTATGTTCAAAATATATTTACAACACTTTTAATATACTTTGATGTTTTAAGTTTATTAAGTCAGCTGTCCTCGTTAGTAACCTACAACTAGTTGTCCACAGTTAGATGTACAGAAATAAATCGATAAATATTATATTGAATCAATCCACGACCCAGTGTATACATATCTCAGTATTGATCACAACTCAAACTATATATATTTTGGAATCAACCTCAACCCTGTATAGCTAACTCCAACATTCACATATAGAGTGTCTATGGTTGTTCCGAAATATATATAGATGTGTCGACATGATAGGTCGAAACATTGTATACGTGTCTATGGTATCTCAAGATTACATAATATACAATACAAGTTGATTAAGTTATGGTTGGAATAGATTTGTTACCAATTTTCACGTAGCTAAAATGAGAAAAATTATCCAATCTTGTTTTACCCATAACTTCTTCATTTTAAATCCGTTTTGAGTGAATCAAATTGCTATGGTTTCATATTGAACTCTATTTTATGAATCTAAACAGAAAAAGTATAGGTTTATAGTCGGAAAAATAAGTTACAAGTCGTTTTTGTAAAGGTAGTCATTTCAGTCGAAAGAACGACGTCTAGATGACCATTTTAGAAAACATACTTCCACTTTGAGTTTAACCATAATTTTTGGATATAGTTTCATGTTCATAATAAAAATCATTTTCCCAGAATAACAACTTTTAAATCAAAGTTTATCATAGTTTTTAATTAACTAACCCAAAACAGCCCGCGGTGTTACTACGACGGCGTAAATCCGGTTTTACGGTGTTTTTCGTGTTTCCAGGTTTTAAATCATTAAGTTAGCATATCATATAGATATAGAACATGTGTTTAGTTGCTTTTAAAAGTCAAGTTAGAAGGATTAACTTTTGTTTGCGAACAAGTTTAGAATTAACTAAACTATGTTCTAGTGATTACAAGTTTAAACCTTCGAATAAGATAGCTTTATATGTATGAATCGAATGATGTTATGAAACATCATTACTACCTTAAGTTCCTTGGATAAACCTACTGGAAAAGAGAAAAATGGATCTAGCTTCAACGGATCCTTGGATGGCTCGAAGTTCTTGAAGCAGAATCATGACACGAAAACAAGTTCAAGTAAGATCATCACTTGAAATAAGATTGTTATAGTTATAGAAATTGAATCAAAGTTTGAATATGATTATTACCTTGTATTAGAATGATAACCTACTGTAATAAACAAAGATTTCTTGAGGTTGGATGATCACCTTACAAGATTGGAAGTGAGCTAGCAAACTTGAAAGTATTCTTGATTTTATGTAACTAGAACTTGTAGAATATATGAAGAACACTTAGAACTTGAAGATAGAACTTGAGAGAGATCAATTAGATGAAGAAAATTGAAGAATGAGAGTGTTTGTAGGTGTTTTTGGTCGTTGGTGTATGGATTAGATATAAAGGATATGTAATTTTGTTTTCATGTAAATAAGTCATGAATGATTACTCATATTTTTGTATTTTTATGAGATATTTCATGCTAGTTGCCAAATGATGGTTCCCACATGTGTTAGGTGACTCACATGGGCTGCTAAGAGCTAATCATTGGAGTGTATATACCAATAGTACATACATCTAAAAGCTGTGTATTGTACGAGTACGAATACGGGTGCGTACGAGTAGAATTGTTGATGAAACTGAACGAGGATGTAATTGTAAGCATTTTTGTTAAGTAGAAGTATTTTGATAAGTGTATTGAAGTCTTTCAAAAGTGTATAAATACATATTAAAACACTACATGTATATACATTTTAACTGAGTCGTTAAGTCATCGTTAGTCGTTACATGTAAGTGTTGTTTTGAAACCTTTAGGTTAACGATCTTGTTAAATGTTGTTAACCCAATGTTTATAATATCAAATGAGATTTTAAATTATTATATTATCATGATATTATCATGTATGAATATCTCTTAATATGATATATATACATTAAATGTCTTTACAACGATAATCGTTACATATATGTCTCGTTTAAAAATCATTAAGTTATTAGTCTTGTTTTTACATATGTAGTTCATTGTTAATATACTTAATGATATGTTTACTTATCATAGTATCATGTTAACTATATATATATATATATCCATATATATGTCATCATATAGTTTTTACAAGTTTTAACGTTCGTGAATCACCGGTCAACTTGGGTGGTCAACTGTCTATATGAAACATATTTCAATTAATCAAGTCTTAACAAGTTTGATTGCTTAACATGTTGGAAACATTTAATCATGTAAATATCAATCTCAATTAATATATATAAACATGGAAAAGTTCGGGTCACTACAGTACCTACCCGTTAAATAAATTTCGTCCCGAAATTTTAAGCTGTTGAAGGTGTTGACGAATCTTCTGGAAATAGATGCGGGTATTTCTTCTTCATCTGATCTTCACGCTCCCAGGTGAACTCGGGTCCTCTACGAGCATTCCATCGAACCTTAACAATTGGTATCTTGTTTTGCTTAAGTCTTTTAACCTTACGATCCATTATTTCGACGGGTTCTTCGATGAATTGGAGTTTTTCGTTGATTTGGATTTCATCTAACAGAATAGTGAGATCTTCTTTAGCAAAACATTTCTTCAAATTCGAGACGTGAAAAGTGTTATGTACAGCCGCGAGTTGTTGAGGTAACTCAAGTCAGTAAGCTACTGGTCCTACACGATCAATAATCTTGAATGGTCCAATATACCTTGGATTTAATTTCCCTCGTTTACCAAATCGAACAACGCCTTTCCAAGGTACAACTTTAAGCATGACCATGTCTCCAATTTCAAATTCTATATCTTTTCTTTTAATGTCAGCGTAGCTCTTTTGTCGACTTTGGGCGGTTTTCAACCGTTGTTGAATTTGGATGATCTTCTCGGTAGTTTCTTGTATAATCTCCGGACCCGTAATCTGTCTATCCCCTACTTCACTCCAACAAATCGGAGACCTGCACTTTCTACCATAAAGTGCTTCAAACGGCGCCATTTCAATGCTTGAATGGTAGCTGTTGTTGTAGGAAAATTCTGCTAACGGTAGATGTCGATCCCAACTGTTTCCGAAATCAATAACACATGCTCGTAGCATGTCTTCAAGCGTTTGTATCGTCCTTTCGCTCTGCCCATCAGTTTGTGGATGATAGGCAGTACTCATGTCTAGACGAGTTCCTAATGCTTGCTGTAATGTCTGCCAGAATCTTGAAATAAATCTGCCATCCCTATCAGAGATAATAGAGATTGGTATTCCATGTCTGGAGATGACTTCCTTCAAATACAGTCGTGCTAACTTCTCCATCTTGTCATCTTCTCTTATTGGCAGGAAGTGTGCTGATTTGGTGAGACGATCAACTATTACCCAAATAGTTTCAAAACCACTTGCAGTCCTTGGCAATTTAGTGATGAAATCCATGGTAATGTTTTCCCATTTCCATTCTGGGATTTTGGGTTGTTGAAGTAGACCTGATGGTTTTTGATGCTCAGCTTTGACCTTAGAACACATCAAACATTCTCCTACGTATTTAGCAACATCGGCTTTCATACCCGGCCACCAAAAATGTTTCTTGAGATCCTTGTACATCTTCCCCGTTCCAGGATGTATTGAGTATCTGGTTTTATGAGCTTCTTTAAGTACCATTTCTCTCATATCTCCAAATTTTGGTACCCAAATCCTTTCAGCCCTATACCGGGTTCCGTCTTCCCGAATATTAAGATGCTTCTCCGATCCTTTGGGTATTTCATCCTTTAAATTTTCCTCTTTTAAAACTCCTTGTTGCGCCTCCTTTATTTGAGTAGTAAGGTTATTATGAATCATTATATTCATAGATTTTACTCGAATGGGTTCTCTGTCCTTCCTGCTCAAGGCATCGGCTACCACATTTGCCTTCCCCGGGTGGTAACGAATCTCAAAGTCGTAATCATTCAACAATTCAATCCACCTACGCTGCCTCATATTCAGTTGTTTCTGATTAAATATGTGTTGAAGACTTTTGTGGTCGGTATATATAATACTTTTGACCCCATATAAGTAGTGCCTCCAAGTCTTTAATGCAAAAACAACCGCGCCTAATTCCAAATCATGCGTTGTATAATTTTGTTCGTGAATCTTCAATTGTCCAGACGCATAAGCAATCACCTTCGTTCGTTGCATTAATACACAACCGAGACCTTGCTTTGATGCGTCACAATAAATCACAAAATCATCATTCCCTTCAGGCAATGACAATATAGGTGCTGTAGTTAGCTTTTTCTTCAATAACTGAAACGCTTTCTCTTGTTCATCATTCCATTCAAATTCCTTCCCTTTATGCGTTAATGCAGTCAAGGGTTTTGCTATTCTGGAAAAGTCTTGGATGAACCTTCTGTAGTAACCAGCTAGTCCTAAAAACTGGCGTATGTGTTTCAGAGTTTTCGGGGTTTCCACTTTTCAACAGTTTCTATCTTTGCCGGATCCACCTTAATACCTTCTTTGTTCACTATGTGACCGAGGAATTGAACTTCTTCCAACCAAAATGCACACTTTGAAAACTTAGCGTACAATTCTTCCTTCCTCAATACTTCTAACACCTTTCTCAAATGTTCACCGTGTTCTTGGTCATTCTTTGAGTAAATAAGTATGTCATCAATGAAAACAATGACAAACTTGTCAAGGTATGGTCCACACACTCGGTTCATAAGGTCCATGAACACAGCTGGTGCATTAGTTAAACCAAACGGCATGACCATAAACTCGTAATGACCGTAACGTGTTCTGAAAGCAGTCTTTGGAATATCATCTTCTTTCACCCGCATTTGATGATACCCGGAATGTAAGTCAATCTTTGAATAAACAGACGAGCCTTGTAGTTGATCAAATAAGTCGTCGATTCTCGGTAGTGGGTAGCGGTTCTTGATGGTAAGTTTGTTCAACTCTCGGTAGTCGATACACAACCTGAATGTACCATCTTTCTTCTTGACAAACAAAACAGGAGCTCCCCACGGTGATGTGCTTGGTCGAATGAAACCATGCTCTAAAAGTTCTTGTAATTGGCTTTGCAGTTCTTTCATCTCGCTGGGTGCGAGTCTGTAAGGAGCACGAGCTATTGGTGCAGCTCCTGGTACAAGATCTATTTGAAATTCAACGGATCGATGTGGGGGTAATCCCGGTAATTCTTTCGGAAATACATCGGGAAATTCTTTTGCAATGGGAACATCATTGATGCTCTTTTCTTCAGTTTGTACTTTCTCGACGTGTGCTAGAACAGCATAGCAACCTTTTCTTATTAGTTTTTGTGCCTTCAAATTACTAATAAGATGTAGCTTCGTGTTGCCCTTTTCTCCGTACACCATTAAGGGTTTTCCTTTTTCTCGTATAATGCGAATTGCATTTTTGTAACAAACGATCTCTGCTTTCACTTCTTTCAACCAGTCCATACCGATTATCACATCAAAACTCCCTAACTCTACTGGTATCAAGTCAATCTTAAATGTTTCGCTAACCAGTTTAATTTCTCGATTCCGACATATATTATCTGCTGAAATTAATTTACCATTTCCTAATTCGAGTAAAAATTTACTATCCAAAGGCGTCAATGGACAACTTAATTTAGCACAAAAATCTCTACTCATATAGCTTCTATCCGCACCCGAATCAAATAAAACGTAAGCAGATTTATTGTCAATAAGAAACGTACCCGTAACAAGATCCGGGTCTTCTTGTGCCTCTGCCGCATTAATATTGAAAACTCTTCCGCGGCCTTGTCCATTCGTGTTCTCCTGGTTCGGGCAATTTCTAATAATGTGGCCCAGTTTTCCACATTTATAACAAACTACATTGGCATAACTTGCTCCGACACTACTTGCTCAGCCATTACTCGTTCCGACACCATTTGTTCCTTTCGTTCTATTAACCCCTGGTCCGTAGACCTCACACTTCGCCGCGCTATGATCATTTCTTTTACACTTGTTGCAAAATTTGGTGCAGAACCCCGAGTGATACTTTTCACACCTTTGGCATAGCTGCTTCTGATTGTTGTTGTTGTTGCGGTTATTATTGTTGTTGGGATGATTGTTGTAGTTGTTGTTGTTGTTGTTGTTGTTGTTGTTGTTGTTGTTGTTGGGCCGTTTGTTGTAGTTTCGATTGATGTTGCGATTGTTGGGATAATTGTTGCGATTATTGTTGTAATTGCTGTTGTTGTTGTATTGGTGATTCTTATCACCATTTTCCTCCCACTTTCTTTTGACTTGCTTCACATTGGCCTCTTCAGCAGTCTATTCTTTAATTCTTTCTTCAATCTGGTTCACTAGTTTGTGAGCCATTCTACATGCCTGTTGTATAGAGGCGGGCTCGTGTGAACTTATATCTTCTTGGATTCTTTCCGGTAATCCTTTCACAAACGCGTCGATCTTCTCTTCCTCATCTTCAAATGCGCCCGGACACAATAGGCACAATTCTGTGAATCGTCTTTCGTACGTGGTAATATCAAATCCTTGGGTTCGTAACCCTCTAAGTTCTGTCTTGAGCTTATTGACCTCGGTTCTGGGACGGTACTTCTCGTTCATCAAGTGCTTGAATGCTGACCACGGTAGTGCGTACGCATCGTCTTGTCCCACTTGCTCTAGATAGGTATTCCACCATGTTAACGCAGAACCTGTGAAGGTATGCGTAGCGTACTTTACTTTGTCCTCTTCAGTACACTTACTTATGGCAAACACCGATTCGACCTTCTCGGTCCACCGTTTCAATCCGATCGGTCCTTTGGTTCCATCAAATTCCAAAGGTTTGCAGGCAGTGAATTCTTTGTAGGTGCATCCTACACGATTTCTTGTACTGCTAGATCCAAGGTTATTGTTGGTATGTAGCGCAGCCTGTACTGCGGCTATGTTTGAAGCTAGAAAAGTACGGAATTCCTCTTCATTCATATTCACGGTGTGTCGAGTAGTCGGTGCCATTTCCTTCAAAATAGTCAATTGGAACAAGTTAATCATACAGAATATTAAGAGTAGTTAATAGTATTTCGTAGCATAATATGAACTCATTTATAAAAGCTTTTTCTTCATATTAGCATTTTATAAGTTTAAATTCGGGTAGTACCTACCCGTTAAGTTCATACCTAGTAGCTAATATACAATTCAACTACTACAATTCTATATGAAAAACTGATTATAATAATATTTCGCGTTCAAACTTTTACACAATATTTTACAAACTTACAATACCGCTTATTTTACATATAGCATGAAATATAGCACACAATAAATTTGATACAAGATGGTTGTGAAGATAATTCTAGCTAGTACACAAGTCGTTCAGCAAAGGCAATAAAGACACGTAATTCATACGTCCAGAAACAAGTCATGCATTCTGGTTTTACTAGGATTACTTCCCATCCTTGGTCTTGTGGAACATAACCGTTATGGCCATTGATAAGACAGCGTGTTGTAACGTCGTCAAAGGGACGAGGGTTACGTAATGTCCAACAGTCCCGTAACAATCTAAAAACCTCATTTCTTACCCCAATTACCGACTCCGTCACTTGTGGGAACGTTTTTTTTAATAGTTGTAGCCCGATGTTCTTGTTCTCACTTTGGTGAGAAGCGAACATTACTAATCCGTAAGCATAACATGCTTCTTTATGTTGTATGTTAGCCGCTTTTTCTAAATCATGAACTCCAATATTCGGATATATTGAGTCAAAATAATTTCTTAACCCATTGCGTAAAATAGCATTTGGGTTCCCCGCAATATATGCGTCAAAGTAAACACATCGTAACTTATGGGTTTCCCAATGTGATATCCCCCATCTTTCAAACGAAAGTCTCTTATAAACCAAGACATTCTTGGAACGTTCTTCAAATGTCTTACAAACTGATCTCGCTTTAAATAGTTGTGCCGAAGAATTCTGACCGACTCTAGACAAGATTTCATCAATCATGTCTCCGGGTAGGTCTCTTAAAATATTGGGTTGTCTATCCATTTTGTGTTTTTATACTGTAATATAGACAAGAGTTAGATTCATAAAAAAAATACTTATTAATACAAGCAATTTTTACATATATCATAAAGCATAAGCACACTATATTACATATATTACACCACACGAATACAACTATCTTATTCCGACTCGCTTGTTTCTTCTTCTTCGGTTTTGGTTCGTTTTGCCAAGTTTCTAGGGATATATGATGTTCCCCTAATATGAGCCGTCGTTTTCCACATTGGTTTAGAATAACCTGGTGGTTTAGAGGTTCCCGGGTCATTGTTACAACTTAAGGACTTCGGGGGTTGACGATACATATAAAGTTCATCGGGGTTAGAATTAGATTTCTCTATTTTTATGCCCTTTTCCTTATTATTTTCTTTTGCCTTTTTAAATTCAGTTTTGGTAATTTCTATAACATCATCGGAATTCTCTTCGGAATCCGATTCATCGGAGAATTGGTAATCCTCCCAATATTTTGCTTCCTTGGCGGAAACACCATTGACCATAATTAACCTTGGTCGGTTGGTTGAGGATTTTCTTTTACTTAACCGTTTTATTATTTCCCCCACCGGTTCTATTTCTTCATCCGGTTCCGATTCTTCTTCCGGTTCCGATTCTTCTTCCGGTTCCGACTCTTCTTCCGGTTCCTCTTCGGGAACTTGTGTATCAGTCCACGAATCATTCCAATTTACATTTGAATCTTCATTATTATTAGGTGAGTCAATGGGACTTGTTCTAGAGATAGACATCTATCACATAATATCAAACGCGTTAAGAGATTAATATATCACATAATATTCACATGTTAAAAATATATAGTTTCCAACAAAATTTGTTAAGCAATCATTTTTCAAGTAAACACGGTCGAAGTCCAGACTCACTAATGCATCCTAACAAACTCGATAAGACACTAATGCAAAATTCTGGTTCTCTAAGACCAACGCTCTGATACCAACTGAAATGTCCCGTTCTTATTGATTAAAAACGTTCCATATTAATTGATTTCGTTGCGAGGTTTTGACCTCTATATGAGACGTTTTTCAAAGACTGCATTCATTTTTAAAACAAACCATAACCTTTATTTCATAAATAAAGGTTTAAAAAGCTTTACGTAGATTATCAAATAATGATAATCTAAAATATCATGTTTACACACGACCATTACATAATGGTTTACAATACAAATATGTTACATCGAAATCAGTTTCTTGAATGCAGTTTTTACACAATATCATACAAACATGGACTCCAAATCTTGTCCTTATTTTAGTATGCAACAGCGGAAGCTCTTAATATTCACCTGAGAATAAACATGCTTTAAACGTCAACAAAAATGTTGGTGAGTTATAGGTTTAACCTATATATATCAAATCGTAACAATAGACCACAAGATTTCATATTTCAATACACATCCCATACATAGAGATAAAAATCATTCATATGGTGAACACCTAGTAATCGACATTAACAAGATGCATATATAAGAATATCCCCATCATTCCGGGACACCCTTCGGATATGATATAAATTTCGAAGTACTAAAGCATCCGGTACTTTGGATGGGGTTTGTTAGGCCCAATAGATCTATCTTTAGGATTCACGTCAATTAGGGTGTCTGTTCCCTAATTCTTAGATTACCAGACTTAATAAAAAGGGGCATATTCGATTTCGATATTTCAACCATAGAATGTAGTTTCACGTACTTGTGTCTATTTTGTAAATCATTTATAAAACCTGCATGTATTCTCATCCCAAAAATATTAGATTTTAAAAGTGGGACTATAACTCACTTTCACAGATTTTTACTTCGTCGGGAAGTAAGACTTGGCCACTGTTGATTCACGAACCTATAACAATATATACATATATATTAAAGTATGTTCAAAATATATTTACAACACTTTTAATATACTTTGATGTTTTAAGTTTATTAAGTCAGCTGTCCTCGTTAGTAACCTACAACTAGTTGTCCACAGTTAGATGTACAGAAATAAATCGATAAATATTATCTTGAATCAATCCACGACCCAGTGTATACGTATCTCAGTATTGATCACAACTCAAACTATATATATTTTGGAATCAACCTCAACCCTGTATAGCTAACTCCAACATTCACATATAGAGTGTCTATGGTTGTTCCGAAATATATATAGATGTGTCGACATGATAGGTCAAAACATTGTATACGTGTCTATGGTATCTCAAGATTACATAATATACAATACAAGTTGATTAAGTTATGGTTGGAATAGATTTGTTACCAATTTTCACGTAGCTAAAATGAGAAAAATTATCCAATCTTGTTTTACCCATAACTTCTTCATTTTAAATCCGTTTTGAGTAAATCAAATTGCTATGGTTTAATATTGAACTCTATTTTATGAATCTAAACATAAAAAGTATAGGTTTATAGTCAGAAAAATAAGTTACAAGTCGTTTTTGTAAAGGTAGTCATTTCAGTCGAAAGAACGACGTCTAGATGACCATTTTAGAAAACATACTTCCACTTTGAGTTTAACCATAATTTTTGGATATAGTTTCATGTTCATAATAAAAATCATTTTCCCAGAATAACAACTTTTAAATCAAAGTTTATCATAGTTTTTAATTAACTAACCCAAAACAGCCCGCGGTGTTACTACGACGGCGTAAATCCGATTTTACGGTGTTTTTCGTGTTTCCAGGTTTTAAATCATTAAGTTAGCATATCATATAGATATAGAACATGTGTTTAGTTGATTTTAAAAGTCAAGTTAGAAGGATTAACTTTTGTTTGCGAACAAGTTTAGAATTAACTAAACTATGTTCTAGTGATTACAAGTTTAAACCTTCGAATAAGATAGCTTTATATGTATGAATCGAATGATGTTATGAAACATCATTACTACCTTAAGTTCCTTGGATAAACCTACTGGAAAAGAGAAAAATGGATCTAGCTTCAACGGATCCTTGGATGGCTCGAAGTTCTTGAAGCAGAATCATGACACGAAAACAAGTTCAAGTAAGATCATCACTTGAAATAAGATTGTTATAGTTATAGAAATTGAATCAAAGTTTGAATATGATTATTACCTTGTATTAGAATGATAACCTACTGTAAGAAACAAAGATTTTTTGAGGTTGGATGATCACCTTACAAGATTGGAAGTGAGCTAGCAAACTTGAAAGTATTCTTGATTTTATGTAACTAGAACTTGTAGAATATATGAAGAACACTTAGAACTTGAAGATAGAACTTGAGAGAGATCAATTAGATGAAGAAAATTGAAGAATGAGAGTGTTTGTAGGTGTTTTTGGTCGTTGGTGTATGGATTAGATATAAAGGATATGTAATTTTGTTTTCATGTAAATAAGTCATGAATGATTACTCATATTTTTGTATTTTTATGAGATATTTCATGCTAGTTGCCAAATGATGGTTCCCACATGTGTTAGGTGACTCAAATGGGCTGCTAAGAGCTGATCATTGGAGTGTATATACCAATAGTACATACATCTAAAAGCTGTGTATTGTACGAGTACGAATACGGGTGCGTACGAGTAGAATTGTTGATGAAACTGAACGAGGATGTAATTGTAAGCATTTTTGTTAAGTAGAAGTATTTTGATAAGTGTATTGAAGTCTTTCAAAAGTGTATAAATACATATTAAAACACTACATGTATATACATTTTAACTGAGTCGTTAAGTCATCGTTAGTCGTTACATGTAAGTGTTGTTTTGAAACCTTTAGGTTAACGATCTTGTTAAATGTTGTTAACCCAATGTTTATAATATCAAATGAGATTTTAAATTATTATATTATCATGATATTATCATGTATGAATATCTCTTAATATGATATATATACATTAAATGTCTTTACAACGATAATCGTTACATATATGTCTCGTTTAAAAATCATTAAGTTATTAGTCTTGTTTTTACATATGTAGTTCATTGTTAATATACTTAATGATATGTTTACTTATCATAGTATCATGTTAACTATATATATATATATATATCCATATATATGTCATCATATAGTTTTTACAAGTTTTAACGTTCGTGAATCACCGGTCAACTTGGGTGGTCAATTGTCTATATGAAACATATTTCAATTAATAAAGTCTTAACAAGTTTGATTGCTTAACATGTTGGAAACATTTAATCATGTAAATATCAATCTCAATTAATATATATAAACATGGAAAAGTTCGGGTCACTACAGTATCGTTTTGACAGTACTGTTATTCCAGGGGTTAACGGAGGTAGGTCGTTCATTAACGCACATGGACTGAAGGTTAGAGTTACCGCCCGTAAGCAGCTTGTGCCGTATCCTGCTAATCTATTAATACGTAAGGCTCCCCGTTACGCACCATCTACTTCTGGTACTGGACCGTCTGCACCACCGGCACCACCTGCACCATCAGCACCGCCTGCTTCACCAGCCTCTCCCTCTGTCGAGGAACTGACGAGAGAGGTGGATACCCTCCGTGCTCGGGTAACTGAGCTCGAGGACCAGATGTCCTACATAATGGACATCCTTTACCCACCGTCACCATAGGGCTTTTGTATTAGGTTTCTTTATGTAATCTCGTTTGTAGTTTCATGTTTTACTCATGTATTGTACGAATCTTATGCGAATGTATGCAACTTTTTATTAATAAATGGAACTTAGTGTTGTTTAAACTTTGTACGGTGTTCCATTTTACGTTACCGTATGATGATTTTGTGGTATCTGTATCTAGTTGCATTACTTAATTAACATGTGTTGTGTTGATTCCATGTTGGTTACCATATACTGTATTATTATTATTTGAATACTGAATTTTGACTTGAGTCAAAAATTTTGTTTAGAAGATCAATGGCCAACGGAAGATCAACGCCCACAGCAGCACAGATTGAAGAAATGATAGCCGAACGGGTGGCCGCAGCTATAGCGGAAATGAACCCTCAAGCTCCACCGATTATCCAGCACAATCATAAAGGGTGCACATACAAGGAATTCCAAAGCTGCAAGCCCCACAATTTTAGTGGTACAGAGGGGCCAGTTAGACTTACAAGGTGGTTTGAGAAATTAGAAGCTGTGTCCGAGTAAGTAACTGTTCAGAAATGAACAAAACTAAGTATGCCTCATGTACGCTGTCGGACGGCGCCCTAACCTGGTGGAACATACTTGCTCAAGCTAAGGGTATTGATGAAGCGTATGCTACCCCGTGGGAGGACTTTAAGGGGGGCATGGTTGAAGAGTATTGCCCCAGGACAGAGATACAAAAAATGGAGGCTGAGTTCTGGGATTTGAAGGTTGTGGGAACTGATCTCGATGGTTATAACCATAGGTACCTGGAATTAGCTCTGTTGTGTCTCATGATGGTTACCCCGGAATTTAAGCTAATGGAACGATATTTGTGGGGACTTCCCAAGTCCATCCAAGGAAATGTCACCTCTTCAAAACCAGCTGATGTCCTGGAAGCTATGCGCATGGCGCATTCCCTGATGAACCAAATTACCAGCAAGGAATCGGAAAAGGAAAAATCCGAATCAGGTAGTAGTGAGAAGCGTAAGTGGGACAACAACAAGGGGAGGGTCTTTGAACAAAACCCTGCTAAGAGGCATAACGACGGAAGGAACCCCAACCCGAACCCTAGCTCGAACTCTAACTACAAGGGTAGTCTGCCGCAGTACAAGAGATGCTACAAGCATCACACCGGGTACTGCAATGTGGTCTGCGAAAAATGTAAAAGGACTGGGCATATTAGCAAAGACTGCTAGATTACCACCCTGAATGTGAAGACAAACCCTACTGGACCGAGAAAGTGCTATGAATACGGACAACAGGGCCACTTCAGGAATGAGTGTCCCAACAAGCGAAAGGACGATGGACCACCGCGTGGAAGATCCTTCAATGTAAACGCAAGGGATGCCCGTGAGAACCCCGACTTGGTTACAGGTATATGCACTATCAACAATCTATTAGCTTTTGTTCTGTTTGATACTGGTGCCGATAGAATTTATGTTTGTAGACACTTTTGCTCTAAGATAAATTGGTCGTTAGTTCCTTTAAACGAGAGTATGCTTGTTGAGATAGCCAATGGAAAACTGGAGAAAGTTGACCAAATTGGCCGAGGAGCTATTATCAACATAGCAGGTGTGGATTTCGAGATTGACTTGATACCCATTAAAATGGGAAGTTTTGATGTAATTGTCGGTATGGGCTGGTTGACCAAGGTAAGGGCCGACATTATCTGTGGAGATAAAGCTCTTTGTATACCACACGGAGATGGTGAGCCACTGATTATTTACGGAGAGAGATGTAGCTCGAAACAGAATCTCATTAGTTTCATGAAAGCACAAAAGATCATGAAGAAAGGACGTCTTGCTGTTTTAGCACATGTGAAAACGTTAGAAACTGAGGTGAAGAGCGTGAATGAGGTATGAATTGTGAACGATTTTTCCGATGTCTTTTCGAAAGAATTGCCTGGATTACCGGAACCAAGAGCAGTGGAGTTCCAGATCGATTTAGTGCCAGGGTCTGCACCTGTAGCTCGAGCACCTTATCGACTCGCACCTTCCGAAATGCAAGAGTTGCAGAGTCAATTACAAGAACTGCTAGACCGTGGATTTATCCAACCAAGTTCATCGCCTTGGGGCGCTCCTGTTTTGTTTGTGAAGAAGAAGGACGGATCCTTCCGCATGTGTATCGACTACCGTGAACTCAACAAATTGACGATCAAGAATCGGTATCCTCTTCCCCGAATTGACGATCTTTTTAATCAACTACAAGGATCGAGCGTTTACCCTAAGATCGATTTGCAATCCGGTTATCACCAGCTGAGAGTGAAAGAGAGTGATGTAATGAAGACTGCATTCAGGACTTGTTATGGTCATTATGAGTTTCTCGTGATGCCATTCGGTTTAACCAATGCACCTGCCGTGTTCATGGATCTCATGAATCGTGTATGCAAGCCATACATGGACAAGTTCGTTATCGTCTTCATAGATGATATCCTCATCTACTCTAAAAGCGGAGAAGAAAATGAACAACATCTTCGACTAGTGCTTGAACTCTTGAGACAAGAGCAACTTTACGCTAAATTCTCCAAATTTGAGTTTTGGTTGAAGGAAGTCCAATTTCTGGGTTACGTTGTGAGTGATCAAGGTATCAAAGTTGATCCCGCAAAGATCAAAGCTATCAGCAAGTGGGAAACTCCCACTACTCCAACTCATATCTGCCAATTTTTAGGTCTCGCCGGTTACTATCGAAGATTTATTGAAGGTTTCTCTCTGATTGCGCGTCCTTTGACCGCGCTGACTCACAAAGGGAAGAAGTTCATTTGGGAACCCGAACAAGAATCCGCATTTCAAACCTTGAAAAAGAATTTAACCACCGCACCTATCTTATCACTTCCTGAAGGCAGTGAATATTTCGTCGTTTATTGCGATGCTTCGAAAAGTGGTTTTGGTTGTGTACTGATGCAACGCACAAAGGTTATCGCCTACGCCTCCCGACAACTGAAGATTCACGAGCAAAATTACACAATGCACGATCTCGAGCTTGGATCCGTTGTCTTTGCATTAAAACTGTGGAGACACTACCTTTAT
Organism: Rutidosis leptorrhynchoides; assembly: GCF_046630445.1. NCBI lineage: Eukaryota > Viridiplantae > Streptophyta > Magnoliopsida > Asterales > Asteraceae > Rutidosis > Rutidosis leptorrhynchoides. The sequence goes on from NC_092333.1 coordinate 150,832,440, forward strand.
AGAACAAAGAGCACTATTTTCACCAATCATAAAAGCCTCCAACACATCTTTCATCAGAAGCAACTGAATATGAGACAGCGTCGATGGATCGAGACAATGAACGACTATGATTGTGAACTTCCTTATCACCCTGGCAAGGCCAATGTTGTAGCTGACGCTTTGAGCCGAAAGGAGAGGATGGCACCTCTTCGTGTTCGGGCACTGAACATCACCATTCATTCGAACCTCAATAGCCAGATCCGAGTAGCCCAAGATGAGGCTCTCAAGGAGGAGAATATATCTCATAAATACTTGAACATTCTCGTCTCTCGATTCAAAGTTAAGGAGACTGGACTCCGCTGCTATGCCGGAAGGATTTGGGTACCTTGTTATGGGAATCTACGGAGCCTTATACTAGATGAAGCCCACAAGTCGAGATATTCGATTCATCCAGGAGCCGGTAAAATGTACCACGATCTTAAGGAACAGTACTGGTGGCCTAATCTTAAGAAAGACATTGCAACTTATGTTGGGAAGTGTTTGACTTGCTCGAAAGTTAAGGCCGAACATCAAAGGCCATCTGGGTTACTTCAGCAACTGGAAATCCCACAATGGAAGTGGGAAAGGATAACAACGGACTTCATTATGAAACTACCAAAGATGGTGGGCGGATACGATACCATCTGGATTATCGTTGACCGTCTTACCAAATCTGCACACTTTTTAGCAATGAAGGAAACTGATTCGATGGAGAGACTCGCTCAACTATACATAAAAGAGGTTGTATCTCGTCATGGTGTGCCCTTATCGATTATCTCAGATCGCGATCCCCGTTTTGCTTCCAGATTTTGGCGTTCTTTACAAGAAGCTTTGGGGACACGTCTCGACATGAGTACTGCGTATCACCCACAGACCGACGGACATAGTGAACGCACGATTTAGACTTTAGAAGACATGTTGCGTGTATGTGTCATTGATTTCGAAAAGGCTTGGGAAAGGCATTTGCAGCTAGCCGAATTCTCTTACAACAACAGTTATCATTTGAGTATTAATGCCGCACCTTTTGAAACGTTGTATGGCCGCAAATGCCGATCTCCTATTTGTTGGGCCGAAGTAGGCGAAACGCAAATCACCGAACCCGAGATAGTCCATGAAACAACTGAGAAGATTGTCCAAATTCAAGCGAGACTCAAGACGACCCGTAATCGCCAAAAGAGTTATGCAGACCTTAAACGTAAAGACTTCGAATTCAATGTGGGTAACCGTGTAATGTTGAAAGTCGCACCTTGGAAAGGTGTAATCCGTTTTGGAAAACGTGGGAAGCTCAACCCGCGATACATTGGTACTTTCGAAATCTTGGAGCGTGTTGGACCCGTTGCCTACCGTCTGGATCTTCCAACTCAATTGAGCTCTGTTCATCCTACCTTTCATGTATCGAATTAAAAGAAGTGTCTTGCTGAACCAGAACATGTCATATCATTGGAGGAACTTACAATTGATGACAAACTCCACTTCGTGGAAGAGCCTGTTGAAATTATGGACCGTGAGGTCAAAACTTTAAAACACAACAAGATTCCGATCATCCGAGTCCGATGGAATGCCAAACGAGGACCTGAGTTTACCTGGGAGCGAGTGGATCAAATGATGCAGAAGTATCCTCACCTTTTCCCAGCTCCTCCATCTCCCTCAGCTTAAAATTTTGGGACGAAATTTTCTTTAACAGGTGGGTAATGTAACGACCCTGGATTTTTCAACGTATAATTATTAATATTTATTATTAATACTTGCGCTTTAATAAATGTATTTTTATACATTTACTTGTTACCGTATTTGACTTTCCATGTCCCGACTTGTCTTTGTGACACACGTACTTTTCACGAATAATATTTTGAATATTATTTACGTTCATGATTAATTATTATTAATCATTTTTAATTAACTAATGCAAGTAGTTAATTACTTGGGCTTTATTTATTTAATTGTTGCATACATACTTGGATTGGGCCTTTATTAATGGACATGGACTTGGAAGCCCACCCTACTTTCTTAATGGACTAAGTAAGCCCACTTTTAAGCTAGTGTTTTATTAATGATAAGCAAGGATTAATTAGCTTAGTTAGAAGACAAAATGTGCAAGCATGCTAGTAACTCTTTCCCATGCAATTTAACTTTAATCTATTTTGAGCTCACACCATTCTCCCACACTTGAAAGTTTCATTTGACCCTTCCTCTTTTGATGCTTAAACCGTCGGCCAACAATGGGGAGGAGGGAGTTCATTTTTCAATTTTTTTTTGCTACTTATTCACTAGTCTTTACTTCACTTTACACACTCATTCATACACACTCTCTTTCTCTCATCTTTTTCTCTCAAAACTTTGTAAGTAACAAACTTTATTCTTCTTCCTTTTCTTACTTGAAAACCGATTATACATCATCATCATTTACTAGTTTGTAGTTTATTGTTGTTTGTTGTTGTTAAAGATCAAGTTCTATAACTTGTATCTTCATGTAATCTTGGTTACCTCCATCTTTTGTTTGATGAAGAACCAAGAACAAGAATCTAAACTTGTTAGTTTATGGTTCTACACTTAAATGTTAAAAGATTTAAAGTTCATAAACTTTATAATCATACTTGTGTTTGTAACGACCCGTCAAAATCGCTATTGACGCAGCACGTTAATCATTGATTCCACAGTGAGGTTTTGACCTCTATATGATACGTTTTGATAAAATATTGCATTCATTAAAATAAGTGACTTTCTAAACATAGAAAGTTATAAACATGTGGGCAAGTGCTTAGGTATAAGCAAAACCCCGAAATACATAAGTCTTTAATTTACAGGTTGACATCACAGTCCAATTATTTATTACACAACGCAGTTTTATTTTGAATGCAATAAACTTTGTACAAAGCATGAGAGACTCCATGCAGGCAACAAGCACATCACAGTGGAAGCATTCTAAGGACCTGAGAATAAAACATGCTAAAAAGTCAACACGAATGTTGGTGAGTTATAGGTTTAATTGCTCGAGTCATAAACATATATAAAGATAGACCACAAGATTTCAACAAAAGTTAATAGATTCTACGTAACAGAGCACCCTGGTAACTAAACTTAACGCTATAGTGATAATTACCCCATTCGTTTTAATACACGCAAACCAACGTGTCTTAAACTCAAATAACATACGTCCGTTAAAAGGCTAGCGCTCTAGCTCGGACGGGGATGTCAAGCCCTATGGATCCATATACAATTATTCGCGCCCACCAGTCCATATCCTATGTACTGGCAGCTACTAGTTACCAAAGCTAAGGGATTTCCGGTTTAACTCAGTGTAGAATTTAGTATGTACTTGTGTCTTATCACGTTTAAAATAAATTGCATGTATTCTCAGCCCAAAATATTTAAAGTATTTAAAAAGGGAGACTATAAACTCACAGTTCAATATTGAGACTCAATATTGTAGGCAAATTGCGTAGACGTAATGATGGTAGACGACTGTATGGTTGGCCTTGGATTCAAGAACAATACCCCGAACAATACCCAATATTTCCTTAGCTTAAAGTGGTTTAAAACCCGAATTAAAATACCCTCGAATATACCTTATTATTATTAAACTTAAATTTAAAATTATAATTATAATTTAAATATAAATTTTTATTACTGAAGAAAAATTATGAGATAATTCGTCGAGCAAAACAGGCGTATTTATATTACTTTTCCGTTTACTGTAGCTCATGCGATCGCATGAGTTTTCAGTGTTTTTGCCATGCGATCGCATGGCCGCCTTTTCTGTTTTTGTTTGCTAGTTCGTCGACATCAAATAGTGCTACTGTAGCAAATAGTGTTTACTGTAGCAAATAGTGTTTTACTGTAGCAAATAGTGTTTACTGTAGCAAATCACTGTAGCAAAGTCGTTTTCACTGTAGCACTGTAGCAAAATACGGTTTCACTGTAGTAAAATAGTATTTTACTGTATCAAATAGTGTTTTACTGTAGCAAATAGGGTTTTACTGTAGGAAAGTCATTTTTACTTGTACATATATATATATACATACATATAATTGTTCATGAATCGTCGAGAGTAATCAAAGGTAATTGTATATATGAAACAGTTCTAAAATTTTGAGACTCAATCTAACAGACTTTGTTTAGCGTGTTAAAATAATAAATCGTATAGAGAATTGGTTTAAATAAGTCAAAAATTTTCGGGTCATCACAGTGTTCATGTTTTGTAGACTTGAAGTTTATTTCCTTAAGATCCAAACTTTGATTTGAATCTTCTCAAGTATGAAACAAACATGAGCATAATACTTGTAACTTTAGTTTATTTCTTTCTTTTGTAAGTACTTTAAAGTTGTGATATTGTTAATTTGGTCAAGTATTACTAGTTAAACTTGATCTCATATTTCTTGAAACTAAAGTTAACTTTGTAAGTTCAAGAACATGGAAGTATAACTTTCTAGTTATAACTTCATACACTTATGTTGGATCTAAGTTTCAATAACTTATGGTCTTCTAATTTTTGTTGGAAACAAGAGCTTATAACCTATATACATTTTACAAGATGAAAATCTAAGTTTCATAACTTATGGTTTCATTAAAGTGAAGATCCAAGTTCTATAACTTAGGATCTAACTTAAGAACACTAGATCAAGACTTTCTAGTCTAGGATCTTTAAGATCTAAATAAGATCTAAGTTCTACAACTTAAGATCTTGTGTATTTAGTTTACTTTCAAGTTTGTAGCTTAATATTACTATTAGAACTCATGTATGTGTCGGATCTAAGATCTTGATGTAACTTTGGTTCATCAAACTACTAACAACCCTTAATTGAGTTGTGCTACATATCTTAGACTTACACTAGTGTTATTATGGTCAAAACTTAGTTAGGATGATTCAAACACATCAACGAGTTGTACACTTGAAGCTATAAGCATCAAAGATGAGAACCGTGATGAGCATCAAGCACCAAGAACCCACCGGAGCACCTTACCTACTGTTTTCCGGGTCTGATCAGTAATCTAGGCTACTGGAAAAGTTGATTTCCAGTTATTTCGGTTCGAGTAGATTATTTTACATTTAGACCTCGTCTTAATCCAAGTTACGGTTTAGGATTTATGGCCATCCGAAAGTCACTACACCCTTTTAACGTTGTGCTGAAATTTCTGACCTACTCGCACTTAAACCGTCACCACGGTCAAATGAAGACGAGTTTCGTTCTGGAAATTTGTCAACCACTAGGGGACTCATATACGGAGCCATGGCCACTGGTCTCACCTCATTTCAGTTTGTATAGAGGTCGTGGCGACTGAACGAAGTCATCCTTTATTTCAAACTCTATTCTTGATAGAAACTTACTTTACACTTTTTGATTAATGATGAATGATGATGATACTTAAGACCTAAATTACATACTTTTAAACCTTTGGGAATGATTTACTGACTTAGTAAGTTTTGACTTAGGTTGAGGACATTTTGGACAAACCACTTGCTTACTATTCCCGCGTATCGACTTTTACTACTTTTCACTGTGAGTTATAGCATCCCTTTTTACTTTAACTATTTTGGGAACTGAGAATACATGTGCATTTTACGTTTTACATAATAGGCACAAGTACTTAAACTTTATATACGTGTGGGTTATACAACAGCATAAACTTTCCCCTTAGCTCGGTAACGTTTAGTCATTGGTCTTTGAACCGGTGAACGCGAATCTTAGATATGGATCCATAGGGTTTGACATCCCCACTCGGGCTAGTAGCGCTAGCATTTAACAGGTGTTTAATACTTCGTAAACTTACACACTCGCCAAGTGTACTTTTAGGGGGTGTTATTTACGTTAAGTTAGTTACCAAGTGCCCACGGTTGAACATATACTTTTCATACTGTTTTGAAACACTGAAATCTCGTGGCCTACCTTACATTACTGTTATACTTAAACTATAGCTCACCAACCTTTATGTTAACGTTTTTAAGCATGTTTTTCTCAGGTGCTTAAGGTTTGATTGCTTCCGCCGTAGTTGTCATGCTGTGTAGACTCCCGCTGCTTTTATTAGAGATGTCTCCGCATGAAACATTTATCTTGCATGCAAACTATGTTACTTTTGAACAATGAATTTGTAACGACCTATGGGTCACTGTCATAACCCGTCCTTAACCATAAAAACGAGTTAGATAACGTATGATTTCATTGCGAGGTATTGACCTCTATATGCGACATTTTTAAAAGAACAACTGCATTTATTTTACATTACAAACCATAACTCTTATGTTAATACAAGCTTTAGACAATATAAAGATGATTATCGTTTAGCGATAATCTTAGACTTACAAACTTTACATGTGATGATAACAATACGATTTCTAACATATTTTACATTACAATTCCTCGGATATGCAGTTTTATTTTTGACACAAATATGCATACTCAAGATCTTGCTTAAATTCAACATGTTGCAGCGGAAGCTTTTAGTTATCACCTGAGAATAGACATGTTTAAAACGTCAACAAAAAGTTGGTGAGATATAGGTTTAATGCCGGCAGCGATATAAATATAGACCACAAGATTTCATATGTAAACATTTTAATAAAAATATTCTAAGTGGTTGAGCACTTGGTAACCATACTTAACATTTAATCACGTCGCATATTCCCTTTATTATGAAATCTTACTACACCGTACCAAGTGTAGTCACGAAACGAAGTACTGTGCAACCGTTGAATACTGGTCGTCCAGTCCGGTTGGGGTTGTCAGGCCCGATAGATCTATCAACAGGATTCGCGTTTACAATACCGCTGTAAATAGTAGTTACCAAGCTACAGGGAAGTATGCCAGTGGTACAACACAACGTAGAATATATTTTTCAGTTACTTGTGTCCATAACGTAAAACATAAAATACATGTATTCTCATCCCGAAATACTTAGAGTTTAAAAGTGGGACTATATACTCACTTTTGCCTTGAAGATATATATATTTTAACTTGGTCTCCGGTTGATATCACGAACCTATCCATATATAGTTTATCAATATATTTCCATTTTAAACAATCGTCACATATATATACTTATTATACTTTTAATAGTTTTAATAATTTCTTAGTCCGTAGTTAGCAGTCCGATGTTAGTAATTCAATTTTAATGGTTCATATTTAGGTGTTTAATAAATAAAACCCCCATTGAAATAAATAAAACCCCATCGTATTTGTATTGGTCGGGATTAATCTTGACCCACGGTACCGGTGTTGTCAAATGACGTGTTGCGTACATAAAGTACCTGTATTGTCAAATGACGTGTTGCGTACAATCATGAGATCTTATGATTAATCTTCTCGTATTGTTTACGGGTGGTCCTGAAATATATAAAATTAAATTATGAGTACATATATATAAAATATCATGTTATTTTAGAAAGATGTGATTCATTTAATTTTTCTCCAATTATTTTCGTGGCTAAACTAGTTTTGGATATCCGATCTTGTTTTGGTCATAGTTTCTTCGTTACAACTCCGTTTTCGTTGGTTCAACTTGCCACTTCCTTGGATCGAGTTCTTCTTTAAGACTATGAACTGTAAATACCTTAGTTTGTATTCGAAATCACAGGTCATAGGTCAAACTTTGGTGAAACTTATGAAGTTAATCATTTTCCCTTATGTAGCACTGTAGCAAAATACGGTTTCACTGTAGCAAATAGTATTTTACTGTATCAAATAGTGTTTTACTGTAGCAAATAGGGTTTACTGTAGGAAAGTCATTTTTACTTGTACATATATATATATACATACATATAATTGTTCATGAATCGTCGAGAGTAATCAAAGGTAATTGTATATATGAAACATTTCTAAAATTTTGAGACTCAATCTAACAGACTTTGTTTAGCGTGTTAAAATAATAAATCGTATAGAGAATTGGTTTAAATAAGTCAAAAATTTTCGGGTCATCACAGTACCTCCCCCTTAAAGAAAATTTCGTCCCGAAATTTTGAGTAGTACCTGTTTCATGAGCGACATCAGTGAACAAATGTGGATACTTTTGCTTCATCTGATCTTCACGTTCCCAAGTAAACTCGGGTCCTCGTCTAGCGTTCCAACGAACTCTAACTATCGGTATTTTGCTTTGTTTTAATTGTTTGACCTCACGGTCCATGATTTCAACAGGTTCTTCGACAAAATGGAGTTTATCATTGATTCGTATTTCGTCAAGAGGAATTATGACATCCTCTTCAGCTAAACATTTCTTCAAATTTGACACATGAAATGTGTCGTGAACACTACTAAGTTCTTGTGGTAGCCTTAATCGATAAGCAACTGCTCCAATTCTTTCGGTGATTTCAAAGGGTCCTACGTACCTAGGACTTAGCTTTCCTCGTTTACCGAATCGTACAACGCCTTTCCAGGGTGACACTTTCAACATGACTTTGTCGCCCACTTGAAATTCTAGCGGTTTTCTTCTTACATCAGCATAACTCTTTTGGCGACTCATGGCCGTTTTCAATCGCTGTTGTATTTGAATGATCTTTTCGGTGGTTTCGTGAATAATTTCTGGTCCAGTAAGTTGTCTTTCTCCTACTTCACTCCAACAGATAGGAGATCTGCACTTTCTACCGTAAAGTGCTTCAAATGGCGCTGTGTTGATGCTCGTATGATAGCTGTTATTGTATGAAAATTCTGCCAACGGTAAGTGTCGATCCCAACTGGTTCTAAAGTCAATCACGCATGCCCGTAACATGCTTCCAATGTTTGTATTGTTCTTTCACTTTGGCCATCTGTCTGTGGGTGATAAGCGGTGCTCATATCTAATCGAGTTCCCAATGCTTTTTGTAATGACTGCCAGAAACGTGATGTGAATCGGGTGTCGCGATCAGATATGATAGAGATGGGTACACCATGCCTGGAAACTACTTCCTTCAAATATAGGCGTGCTAATTTCTCCATACTGTCTGTCTCCTTTATTGGTAGAAAGTGAGCTGATTTAGTTAGACGATCAACTATCACCCAAATAGTATCATGACTACTTGCAGTCCTTGGCAATTTCGTAATGAAATCCATAGTTATTCTTTCCCATTTCCACTGCGGAATTTCTGGTTGTTGCAGTAATCCTGACGGCTTTTGGTGCTCAGCTTTGACCTTTGCACACGTCAAACATTTGCTTACATAGGTAGCAATTTCTGTCTTCATATTAGGCCACCAATAAAACTTCTTGAGATCGTGGTACATTTTCCTGTTTCCTGGGTGAATTGAGTACCTCGTTTTATGTGCTTCATCTAGTACTAGTTGCCTTAGATTACCATATTTTGGTACCCATATCCTATCAGCAAAATACAGGGTTCCATCGGCTTTTACCTCAAGCTGTTTTTCTAACCCTCTGCTCATTTCGCCTTTTTCATTTTCTTCTTTTAAAGCTTCTAACTGTGCTGCTTGAATTTGCTTTGTGAGATCGGTACGAATTGTAATATTCAAAGCTCGGACCCTAAGAGGTTTTACTCTTTCTTTTCGACTTAGGGCATCAGCTACAACATTAGCCTTTCCGGGGTGGTAACGGATTTCACAATCGTAATCGTTTAACAACTCTACCCAGCGACGTTGCCTCATATTGAGTTGTTTTTGATCAAAAATATGCTGAAGACTCTTATGGTCAGTGTACACTGTACACTTGGTGCCATATAGGTAGTGTCTCCATATTTTGAGTGCAAAAACTACTGCTCCAAGTTCCAAATCGTGCGTCGTATAGTTCTTTTCATGAATTTTTAGTTGTCGTGAGGCATATGCGATAACTTTTGTGCGTTGCATTAATACACATCCTAAACCTTGGCGCGAAGCGTCACAATAGATCACGAAATCATCATTTCCTTCCGGTAATGACAAAATGGGTGCAGACGTTAACTTCTTCTTTAATAACTGGAATGAGGATTCCTGTTCCGTGGACCAATCATACTTCTTTCCCTTTTGAGTCAATGCAGTTAAGGGTTTGGCGATTCTAGAGAAATCTTGAATGAATCTTCGGTAGTAACCAGCAAGACCTAAGAATTGGCGAATTTGTGTTAGAGTCTTCGGGGTTTCCCATTTACTAATGGCTTCGATCTTGGCGGGGTCAACTTTAATTCCATGTTTACTGACAACATGGCCCAAAAATTGTACTTCTTGTAACCAGAAATCACACTTCGAAAATTTTGCGTACAATTCTTCTTTCTTGAGTATCTCCAATACCAGTCTTAAGTGTTGCTCATGTTCTTCCTTGTTCTTCGAGTAAATCAATATGTCGTCGATAAAAACAATGACAAATTTGTCTAAATACGGTCTACAGATGCGATTCATTAGATCCATGAATACTGCTGGAGCATTAGTTAATCCAAAAGGCATGACTAGAAACTCATAGTGACCGTAACGGGTTCTGAACGCGGTTTTAGGAACATCTTCTTCCTTCACTCTCAGCTGATGATATCTGGAGCGTAGATCAATCTTAGAATAAACACTTGATCCTTGCAATTGATCAAAAAAATCATCAATCCTCGGTAATGGGTACCGATTCTTGATCGTTAATTTGTTTAATTCTCGGTAATCTATGCACATTCTCATAGATCCATACTTCTTCTTGACGAACAGAATAGGAGCACCCCAAGGTGAAAAACTGGGACGAATAAATCCACGGTCAGATAATTCTTGCAACTGGTCTTGTAATTCTTGCATTTCTGAAGGTGCAAGTCTATATGGGGATCGGGCTACAGGTGCGGCTCCTGGTATGAGATCAATCTGGAATTCTACACATCTGTGTGGAGGTAGCCCCGGTAATTCTTCTGGAAATACTCCGGGATATTCTCTTACAACTGGCATATCATTAATGCTTCTTTCTTCAGTATCGATCTTCTTTATGTGTGCCAGAATAGCATAACAACCTTTTCTTATAAGTTTCTGGGCCTTCATACAGCTGATAAAGTTCAGCTTTGAGTTGCTCTTCTCCCCATAAATCATTAATGACGTTTCATCCTTACGAGGGATGCGAATTGCTTTCTCAGCGCAAACAACTTCCGCTTTTGTTTTGGACATCCAGTCCATGCCAACAATTACGTCAAAACTTCCTAATTCTACGGGTATCAAATCGATTTTGAAGGTTTCACCAGCGAGATTCATTTCGCAACCATGGTAAATTTTATCGGCTTTTATCAGTTTACCATTAGCTAATTCTATAGTATATTTATCGTCTAGAGGTAATGATGCACATTTTAGTTTAGAACTAAAGTCTTTACACATATAACTTCTATCAGCACCCGTATCAAACATAATAGAAGCTAGTTGATTATTAACGGTAAACGTACCCGTGACAAGATTAGGATCCTCACGTGCTTCACTGGTACTAACATTAAATGCCCTCCCACGTGCGGGTTCTTTGTTCTTCTCCTTATCAGGGCATTGATTTATAAAGTGACCAGACTTCCCGCATCCAAAACATTTCTTGACATCGGTCAGTTTTGTCTTTACTTCAGAAACGGTGGCATAACAATCTTTCGCCACATGTCCTTTCTTGTTGCACTTATCACAGACCACTTGACAATAACCTGCATGATGTGTGTAACATCTTTTGCAGAACGGATGTGGTCCCTTATAGTTTGGACTTGCAGTTGCCCCATCTTGTTTACCTTTAAAAGTTTCTTGTTTCTTCAGGTGAGTACTTTTGCCCTTATAGTCTTCCCATTTCCTCTTTCCTTCAGTTGTCTTGACTTCGGTAATTGGTGCCTTAATCGAACTCTCTGTGATCTGGTCCATGAGTTGGTGTGCCATTGTCATGGCTTCCTGCATCGTATTTGGTTTGGACGATGTAACATTTCCTTTGATATTGATCGATAAACCGTCAATATACATTTCTATCTTTCGTTTCTCGTTTGGCACCAATTCGGGACACAACAAGGCTAGTTCCATGAAACGCTTTTCATAGTTATTGAGATTCGCGCCGATAACCTTCAGATTACGTAACTCAGATTCCATTTTTCTGATCTCGTTTCGAGGACAGTACTCCTCGATTAGCATCTTTTTCAGTTCTTCCCAAGAGATATCATATGCCGTATCTATTCCTTCTGCTTTAGCATAATTGTTCCACCAAGTAAGTGCACCATCTTGCAACGTGCACGAAGCATACTTTGACTTGTCTCCGTTCGCACAATTACTGATTTTGAAAACGGACTCCATCTTTTCAAACCATCGGGTTAGACCGACTGGTCCCTCGGTTCCACTAAACGTCTGTGGTTTGCATCCTTGAAAAGTTTTGTATGAGCATCCGTTTCGTGAGTTTGTGTTTACGGCTGCTGCTTCGGCTGTTGCTTTTGCTGCTTCGGTTGCAGCAATTCTTTCATTCACACGTTTCTCGACTAGTTGCTCAAACTCAGCATCCGACATTTGAGACATGTTTCTTCAATAAACACAACAGATATAATTTAATCATATAGAATATTATAGGTAAAATGAGTTGTCAATAGTTAATCGTAGCATATTAATAATATGAACCGATTATTATAAAAGCCTTTTCTTCTTATTAGCATTTTATAATTATTTCTAGGGTATTACCTACCCGTTAAGTTCATACATAATAACTAGTACCAGGAATTAACTACTAAAATCCTAATAATATTCCACTATGAAAAATTATAGCGAGTTACTACATTATTATGTATTAATAATAATAAGAAGTAGTAATAATACAAATAATCATTCCATGCATTTATTATTAATAAACCAAAATAATACAATACCATACAATACTGATATTTTACATATGCTTATTTTACATAACAAGATAGAGTAGCACACATAAGCAATAAAATAGCGCATGGAAGATTTATGGTTGCGAGGTCGTTCATTCAGAACTATCAGAAACTTCTTCCCATTTGGTTCTCTCTGCCAATTGTTTGTGTGCACATGGTCCGACAGACATTCTGGCAGTGTATTTTATTTTTAGTTGGGGTTTTGAGGTACCCGTTGCCTCAGTGGGTTTAATACAATAAGGGTGGTTACGGATCAAATGGTCCTGTTCTTTTTTAATAACTAAGGACATTTTATTATTGTGTTTGTTTTTATTATCTATAGCAAGTTGGAATTTCTCCTTAGTGATCTCTTTTATTTCATTAGCGAAATCCTCCTCCTTACTGATCTCGTCTGATGACGAACTGTCTGAGTCATGTGTAGGAGAATATGATGACGAACTGCAAGAATATGTACCGGTGGTCATGAACCGAAATCTGCCAGGCGTAATCGGCACAACCCACCCGTCGGCGGTATATCTGGACCAATGTCCATATTTGTTTAGAAATGGACGATCCTCTTTTACTCCAGGGATCATGGGTCCATGCCAACGATACTGTGGCTCCGAAAAACTAAAGCTGGGTGGAGCTGGAACCTCCTCTGGGTTTACCGGGAGTTGAGATTCCCCGGCTAACACAATTTCTTCTTTAATAGGTATTGGAACGCCCTTTTCAGTTGTGGATAGAATAGATTCAGTGTCCGATTCCGAGTCGTACAAAATGATAGGATTAGAGGAAGTCATCTATCACATAATTGAAACAACAATTACGTTAGCATATAAATATATCACATATAATGTTTTTGACCAAATAATAAGCAAAAATCAGGAAAAACAGATATGGTCATAGTCCAGACTCACTAATGCATCCTAACAATTACCAGTTAAACACAATAATGTAATTTCTGGTTCCCTATGACCTCAAGCTCTGATACCAACTGTAACGACCCGTCAAAATCGCTATTGACGCAGCACGTTAATCATTGATTCCACAGTGAGGTTTTGACCTCTATATGATACGTTTTGATAAAATATTGCATTCATTAAAATAAGTGACTTTCTAAACATAGAAAGTTATAAACATGTGGGCAAGTGCTTAGGTATAAGCAAAACCCCGAAATACATAAGTCTTTAATTTACAGGTTGACATCACAGTCCAATTATTTATTACACAACGCAGTTTTATTTTGAATGCAATAAACTTTGTACAAAGCATGAGAGACTCCATGCAGGCAACAAGCACATCACAGCGGAAGCATTCTAAGGACCTGAGAATAAAACATGCTAAAAAGTCAACACGAATGTTGGTGAGTTATAGGTTTAATTGCTCGAGTCATAAACATATATAAAGATAGACCACAAGATTTCAACAAAAGTTAATAGATTCTACGTAACAGAGCACCCTGGTAACTAAACTTAACGCTATAGTGATAATTACCCCATTCGTTTTAATACACGCAAACCAACGTGTCTTAAACTCAAATAACATACGTCCGTTAAAAGGCTAGCGCTCTAGCTCGGACGGGGATGTCAAGCCCTATGGATCCATATACAATTATTCGCGCCCACCAGTCCATATCCTATGTACTGGCAGCTACTAGTTACCAAAGCTAAGGGATTTCCGGTTTAACTCAGTGTAGAATTTAGTATGTACTTGTGTCTTATCACGTTTAAAATAAATTGCATGTATTCTCAGCCCAAAATATTTAAAGTATTTAAAAAGGGAGACTATAAACTCACAGTTCAATATTGAGACTCAATATTGTAGGCAAATTGCGTAGACGCAATGATGGTAGACGACTGTATGGTTGGCCTTGGATTCAAGAACAATACCCCGAACAATACCCAATATTTCCTTAGCTTAAAGTGGTTTAAAACCCGAATTAAAATACCCTCGAATATACCTTATTATTATTAAACTTAAATTTAAAATTATAATTATAATTTAAATATAAATTTTTATTACTGAAGAAAAATTATGAGATAATTCGTCGAGCAAAACAGGCGTATTTATATTACTTTTCCGTTTACTGTAGCTCATGCGATCGCATGAGTTTTCAGTGTTTTTGCCATGCGATCGCATGGCCACCTTTTCTGTTTTTGTTTGCTAGTTCGGCGACATCAAATAGTGCTACTGTAGCAAATAGTGTTTACTGTAGCAAATAGTGTTTTACTGTAGCAAATAGTGTTTACTGTAGCAAATCACTGTAGCAAAGTCATTTTCACTGTAGCACTGTAGCAAAATACGGTTTCACTGTAGTAAAATAGTATTTTACTGTATCAAATAGTGTTTTACTGTAGCAAATAGGGTTTTACTGTAGGAAAGTCATTTTTACTTGTACATATATATATATACATACATATAATTGTTCATGAATCGTCGAGAGTAATCAAAGGTAATTGTATATATGAAACAGTTCTAAAATTTTGAGACTCAATCTAACAGACTTTGTTTAGCGTGCTAAAATAATAAATCGTATAGAGAATTGGTTTAAATAAGTCAAAAATTTTTGGGTCATCACAGTGTTCATGTTTTGTAGACTTGAAGTTTATTTCCTTAAGATCCAAACTTTGATTTGAATCTTCTCAAGTATGAAACAAACATGAGCATAATACTTGTAACTTTAGTTTATTTCTTTCTTTTGTAAGTACTTTAAAGTTGTGATATTGTTGATTTGGTCAAGTATTACTAGTTAAACTTGATCTCATATTTCTTGAAACTAAAGTTAACTTTGTAAGTTCAAGAACATGGAAGTATAACTTTCTAGTTATAACTTCATACACTTATGTTGGATCTAAGTTTCAATAACTTATGGTCTTCTAATTTTTGTTGGAAACAAGAGCTTATAACCTATATACATTTTACAAGATGAAAATCTAAGTTTCATAACTTATGGTTTCATTAAAGTGAAGATCCAAGTTCTATAACTTAGGATCTAACTTAAGAACACTAGATCAAGACTTTCTAGTCTAGGATCTTTAAGATCTAAATAAGATCTAAGTTCTACAACTTAAGATCTTGTGTATTTAGTTTACTTTCAAGTTTGTAGCTTAATATTACTATTAGAACTCATGTATGTGTCGGATCTAAGATCTTGATGTAACTTTGGTTCATCAAACTACTAACAACCCTTAATTGAGTTGTGCTACATATCTTAGACTTACACTAGTGTTATTATGGTCAAAACTTAGTTAGGATGATTCAAACACATCAATGAGTTGTACACTTGAAGCTATAAGCATCAAGGATGAGAACCGTGATGAGCATCAAGCACCAAGAACCCACCGGAGCACCTTACCTACTGTTTTCCGGGTCTGATCAGTAATCTAGGCTACTGGAAAAGTTGATTTCCAGTTATTTCGGTTCGAGTAGATTATTTTACATTTAGACCTCGTCTTAATCCAAATGAAGACGAGTTTCGTTCTGGAAATTTGTCAACCACTAGGGGACTCATATACGGAGCCATGGCCACCGGTCTCACCTCATTTCAGTTTGTATAGAGGTCGTGGCGACTGAACGAAGTCATCCTTTATTTCAAACTCTATTCTTGATTGAAACTTACTTTACACTTTTTGATTAATGATGAATGATGATGATACTTAAGACCTAAATTACATACTTTTAAACCTTTGGGAATGATTTATTGACTTAGTAAGTTTTGACTTAGGTTGAGGACATTTTGGACAAACCACTTGCTTACTATTCCCGCGTATCGACTTTTACTACTTTTCACTGTGAGTTATAGCATCTCTTTTTACTTTAACTATTTTGGGAACTGAGAATACATGTGCATTTTACGTTTTACATAATAGGCACAAGTACTTAAACTTTATATACGTGTGGGTTATACAACAGCATAAACTTTCCCCTTAGCTCGGTAACGTTTAGTCATTGGTCTTTGAACCGGTGAACGCGAATCTTAGATATGGATCCATAGGGTTTGACATCCCCACTCGGGCTAGTAGCGCTAGCATTTAACAGGTGTTTAATACTTCGTAAACTTACGCACTCGCCAAGTGTACTTTTAGGGGGTGTTATTTACGTTAAGTTAGTTACCAAGTGCCCACGGTTGAACATATACTTTTCATACTGTTTTGAAACACTGAAATCTCGTGGCCTACCTTACATTACTGTTATACTTAAACTATAGCTCACCAACCTTTGTGTTAACGTTTTTAAGCATGTTTTTCTCAGGTGCTTAAGGTTTGATTGCTTCCGCCGTAGTTGTCATGCTGTGTAGACTCCCGCTGCTTTTATTAGAGATGTCTCCGCATGAAACATTTATCTTGCATGCAAACTATGTTACTTTTGAACAATGAATTTGTAACGACCTATGGGTCACTGTCATAACCCGTCCTTAACCATAAAAACGAGTTAGATAACGTATGATTTCATTGCGAGGTATTGACCTCTATATGCGACATTTTTAAAAGAACAACTGCATTTATTTTACATTACAAACCATAACTCTTATGTTAATACAAGCTTTAGACAATATAAAGATGATTATCGTTTAGCGATAATCTTAGACTTACAAACTTTACATGTGATGATAACAATACGATTTCTAACATATTTTACATTACAATTCCTCGGATATGCAGTTTTATTTTTGACACAAATATGCATACTCAAGATCTTGCTTAAATTCAACATGTTGCAGCGGAAGCTTTTAGTTATCACCTGAGAATAGACATGTTTAAAATGTCAACATAAAGTTGGTGAGATATAGGTTTAATGCCGGCAGCGATATAAATATAGACCACAAGATTTCATATGTAAACATTTTAATAAAAATATTCTAAGTGGTTGAGCACTTGGTAACCATACTTAACATTTAATCACGTCGCATATTCCCTTTATTATGAAATCTTACTACACCGTACCAAGTGTAGTCACGAAACGAAGTACTGTGCAACCGTTGAATACTGGTCGTCCAGTCCGGTTGGGGTTGTCAGGCCCGATAGATCTATCAACAGGATTCGCGTTTACAATACCGCTGTAAATAGTAGTTACCAAGCTACAGGGAAGTATGCCAGTGGTACAACTCAACGTAGAATATATTTTTCAGTTACTTGTGTCCATAACGTAAAACATAAAATACATGTATTCTCATCCCGAAATACTTAGAGTTTAAAAGTGGGACTATATACTCACTTTTGCCTTGAAGATATATATATTTTGACTTGGTCTCCGGTTGATATCACGAACCTATCCATATATAGTTTATCAATATATTTCCATTTTAAACAATCGTCACATATATATACTTATTATACTTTTAATAGTTTTAATAATTTCTTAGTCCGTAGTTAGCAGTCCGATGTTAGTAATTCAATTTTAATGGTTCATATTTAGGTGTTTAATAAATAAAACCCCCATTGAAATAAATAAAACCCCATCGTATTTGTATTGGTCGGGATTAATCTTGACCCACGGTACCGGTGTTGTCAAATGACGTGTTGCGTACATAAAGTACCGGTATTGTCAAATGACGTGTTGCGTACAATCATGAGATCTTATGATTAATCTTCTCGTATTGTTTACGGGTGGTCCTGAAATATATAAAATTAAATTATGAGTACATATATATAAAATATCATGTTATTTTAGAAAGATGTGATTCATTTAATTTTTCTCCAATTATTTTCGTGGCTAAACTAGTTTTGGATATCCGATCTTGTTTTGGTCATAGTTTCTTCGTTACAACTCCGTTTTCGTTGGTTCAACTTGCCACTTCCTTGGATCGAGTTCTTCTTTAAGACTATGAACTGTAAATACCTTAGTTTGTATTCGAAATCACAGGTCATAGGTCAAACTTTGGTGAAACTTATGAAGTTAATCATTTTCCCTTATGTAAACAACATTAAATGATTATTTTTCTAAAAATACTTATACTTTGAGTTAAATCATGAAATTTTTATGTGTTATCATATTCATAGTAAATATCATTTTTCCAGAAAATAAACCTCCAATTCAAGGTTCAAAATAGTTTTTAATTATCCAACCCAAAACCGCCCCCGGTTGCACTCCGACGTCGTAAAAACAGTTTTTTTAAGGTGTTCTTTGAAAAACCAAGTTATACCTTGTTAAATTAGCATATATTTATGATATATTACATGTCTTGAAGTATTTTAAAAGTTAAGTTAGAAGGATCTATTTAGCTTGCAAACAAGTTTGAAAACATTCAAACTATGTTCTTGTTGTTAAAATTTTATACCATAAAATAAGATAGCTATATATATATGAATCGAATAAGGTTATGAACAAAGTTACTACCTCAAGTTACTTGAATAAGATTGCTGTAAAAGAGGAGTAAAAACCTAGAACCAAAAGAGTGATGGAAATGGATGAAAGATTGGAAGTAAACTTGTGTTCTTGGAAGGATTCTTGAAGTGTTTTTGTAAGGGTTTTCTTATGATAATTAAGTGATGTTTTTGGAACTAGATCTTCATGGTTGTGAGCTGAGATGGTTAAGGGGTTTAAGGCTCATAAGTGTGTGTGTTTTTAGCTAGAGAATTGAAGTAAAAATGAATCAAAATGATGATCCCCCATGGCTCTTAAAAATGTGAATGGGGGGGAACCAAGACAAGATTTTAGTTTGTAATTTTATGTATTTAGTCAAGCAATCATACAAAAGTAATTACCTTATACATAAGGCATGAACAAGGGCTGGTTGGTGGTGATTTGATGTGTATTTACCAATAGTAAATACGTATAGAAGCTAGGTATGATACGAGTACATATACTCTAGATATACGTATAAAAATCTTGTGAAAACGGAATGAGAATTCAAATATAGCTATCTTTTGTGAATATACTTATATGGTTTTATGTATTTAAGTCCTTAAAAAGTGATTAAATACATTATATATACGATATATGTATAAACATTATAGGTCATAAGTATTTATGTCAAATAACGTTACGTATGGTTATCGTTTTGAAAACTTAAGTTAGTAGTTTCAAAATATACTTATAACTTATTGTTATTAGTACAAAATGAGATATTAAAACATCCATAAATCATGTTAAATATGTATATATACATATATATACACAAACGTATAATTATCATATATTATATAGTTCGTGATATCATCGGTCAAACTAGACGGTCAAACGTTGTGTAAAACTCTTTTCGAAAACATAAGTTTCAATAATTTGGATTGCTTATCATGTTGGTAAGGTTTAATTTATGTAAATATTAATCTTATAAGTATAGATTGATCGAAAAAGTCCGGGTCATTACAGTCACGTACTATTATTATTGCCTTCTATTCGTAGAAGCACACTATCGGTTGTAAAACTTTTAATGTTGGTTAAGACGTCTCTCCGTTTTATGAATGCAAACTTATTTTAAAACAGCATATTGTGTTTGACCTTGTAATGATCCTGTTGTTGATGATTCATACACGTTGATTTTGTACGGGGCGTCACAGTGGCGGATCTGTGTTGACTGGTGTCGTGGTTGCAGTTGAGGGTCCCTTCCCGAAGTGCCTTCGGTTTTTGACAAAGCGATGATCTCCATGTTTGAGATCTGATGCCAAATGTGATGACCCGAAAAATTTCGACTTATTTAAACCAATTCTCTATACGATTTTTTTATTTTGACACGTTAAACAAAGTCTGTTAGATTGAGTCTCAAAAATTTTAGAACTGTTTCATATATACAATTACCTTTGACTACTCTCGACGATTCATGAATAATTATATGTTTGTATATATATATATATATATATATGTACAAGTAAAAACGACTTTCCTACAGTAAAACCCTATTTGCTACAATAAAAATAACTTGCTACAGTAAAATACTATTTGCTACAGTAAAACACTATTTGCTACGGTGAAACCGTATTTTGCTACCGTGCTACAGTGAAACGACTTGCTACAGTGATTTGCTACAGTAAACACTATTTGATGTCGCCGAACTAGCAAACAAAAACGGAAAAGGCGGCCATGCGATCACTTGGCAAAAACACTGAAAACTCATGCGATCGCATGAGCTACAGTAAATGAAAAAGTATTATAAATACGCCTGTTTGCATTAAACCCACTGGGGCAACAGGTACCTCGAAACCCCAACCAAAAATTAAATACACTGCCAGAATGTCTGTCGGATCATGTGCACACAAACAATTGGCAGAGAGAACCAAATGGGAAGAAGTTTCTGATAGTTCTGAATAAACGACCTCGCAACCATAAATCTTCCGTGCGCTATTCTATTGCTTATGTGTGCTACTCTATCTTGTTATGTAAAATAAGCATATGTAAAATGTCGGTATTGTATTGTATGGTATTGTATTATTTTGGTTTATTAATAATAAATGCATGGAATGATTATTTGTATTATTACTACTTCTTATTATTATTATTACATGATAACGTAGTAACTCGCTATAATTTTTCATAGTGGAATATTATTAGGATTTTAGTAGTTAATTCCTTGTATTAGCTATTATGTATGAACTTAACGGGTAGGTAATACCCTAGAAATAATTATATAAGCTAATAAGAAGAAAAGGCTTTTATAATAATTGGTTCATATTATTAATATGCTACGATTAACTATTGACAACCCATTTTACCTATAATATTCTATATGATTAAATTATATCTATTGTATTTATTGAAGAAACATGTCTCAAATGTCGGATGCTGAGTTTGAGGAACTAGTCGAGAAACGTGTGAATGAAAGAATTGCTGCAGCTGAGGCAGCAAAAGCAACAGCCAAAGCAGCAGCTAAAGCACAAACTCACGAAACGGATGCTCATACAAAACTTTTCAAGGATACAAACCACAAACGTTTAGTGGAACCGAGGAACCAGTCGGTCTAACCCGATGGTTTGAAAAGATGGAGTCCGTTTTCAAAATCAGTAATTGTGCGGATGGAGACAAGTCAAAGTATGCTTCGTGCACGTTGCAAGACGGTGCACTTACTTGGTGGAACAATAATGCTAAAGCAGAAGGAGTAGATACGGCATATGATATCTCTTGGGAAGAACTGAAAAAGATGCTAATCGAGGAGTACTGTCCTCGAAACGAGATCAGAAAAATGGAATCTGAGTTATGTAATCTGAAGGTTTTCGGCGCGAATCTCAATAACTATGAAAAGCGTTTCATGGAACTAGCCTTGTTGTATCCCGAATTGGTTCCAAACGAGAAACGAAAGATAGAAATGTATATTGACAGTTTATCTATCAATATCAAAGGAAATGTTACATCGTCCAAACCGAATACGATGCAGGAAGCCTTGACAATGGCACACCAACTCATGGACCAGATCACAGAGAGTTCGATTAAGGCACCAATTACCGAAGTCAAGACAACTGAAGGAAAGAGGAAATGGGAAGACTATAAGAGCAAAAGTACTCACCTAAAGAAACAAGAAACTTTTAAAGGTAAACAAGATTGGGCAACTGCAAGTCTAAACTATAAGTGACCCCATCTGCTCTGCAAAAGATGTTACACACATCATGCAGGTTATTGCCAAGTGGTCTGTGATAAGTGCAACAAGAAAGGACATGTGGCGAAAGATTGTTATGCCACAGTTTCTGAAGTAAAGACAAAACCGACTGATGTCAAGAAATGTTTTGGATGCGGGAAGTCTGGTTACTTTATAAATCATTGCCCTGATAAGGAGAAGAACAAAGAACCCGCACGTGGGAGGGCATTTAATGTTAGTACCAGTGAAGCACGTGAGGATCCTAATCTTGTCTCGGGTACGTTTACCGTTAATAATCAACTAGCTTCTATTATGTTTGATACGGGTGATGATAAAAGTTATATGTGCAAAGACTTTAGTTCTAAACTAAAATGTGCATCATTGCCTCTAGACGATAAATATACTATTGAATTAGTTAATGGTAAACTGATAAAA
The DNA here is from genome assembly GCF_046630445.1 of Rutidosis leptorrhynchoides. Lineage (NCBI taxonomy): Eukaryota > Viridiplantae > Streptophyta > Magnoliopsida > Asterales > Asteraceae > Rutidosis > Rutidosis leptorrhynchoides. The sequence continues at coordinate 150,855,098 of NC_092333.1, forward strand.
GCCGATAAAATTTGCCATGGTTGCGAAATAAATCTCGCTGGTGAAACCTTCAAAATCGATTTGATACCCGTTGAATTAGGAAGTTTTGACGTAATCGTTGGCATGGACTGGATGTCCAAAACAAGAGCGGAAGTTGTTTGCGCTGAGAAAGCAATCCGCATCCCTCGTAAGGATGAAACGTCATTAGTGATTTATGGGGAGAAGAGAAACTCGAAGCTGAACCTTATCAGCTGTATGAAGGCCCAGAAACTTATAAGAAAAGGTTGTTATGCTATTCTGGCACACGTAAAGAAGATCGATACTGAAGAAAGAAGCATTGATGACATGCCGGTTGTAAGAGAATATCTCGGAGTATTTCCAGAAGAATTACCGGGGCTACCTCCACACAGATGTGTAGAATTCTAGATTGATCTCGTACTAGGAGCCGCACCTGTAGCCCGATCCCCATATAGACTTGCACCTTCAGAAATGCAAGAATTACAAGACCAGTTGCAAGAATTATCAGACCGTGAATTTATTCGTCCCAGTTTTTCACCTTGGGGTGCTCCTATTCTGTTCGTCAAGAAGAAGGATGGATCTATGAGAATGTGCATAGATTACCGAGAATTAAACAAATTAACGATCAAGAATTGGTACCCATTACCGAGGATTGATGATTTTTTTGATCAATTGTAAGGATCAAGTGTTTATTCTAAGATTGATCTACGCTCCGAATATCATCAGTTGAGAGTGAAGGAAGAAGATGTTCCTAAAACCGCGTTCAGAACCCGTTACGGTCAGTATGAATTTTTAGTCATGCCTTTTGGATTGACTAATGCTCCAGCAGTATTCATGGATCTAATGAATCGCATCTGTAGACCGTATTTAGATAAATTTGTCATTGTTTTTATCGATGACATATTGATTTACTCGAAGAACATGAGCAACACTTAAGACTGGTACTAGAGATACTCAAGAAAGAAGAATTGTACGCAAAATTTTTGAAGTGTGATTTCTGGTTACAAGAAGTATAGTTTTTGGGCCATGTTGTCAGTAAACATGGAATTAAAGTTGACCCTGCCAAGATCGAAGCCATTAGTAAATGGGAAACACCGAAGACTCCAACAAAAATCCGCCAATTCTTAGGTCTTGCTGGTTACTACCGAAGATTCATTCAATATTTCTCTAGAATTGTCAAACCCTTAACTGCATTGACTCAAAAGGGAAAGAAGTATGATTGGTCCACGGAACAGGAATCCTCATTCCAATTATTAAAGAAGAAGTTAACGTCTGCACCCATTTTGTCATTACCAGAAGGAAATGATGATTTCGTGATCTATTGTGACGCTTCGCGGCAAGGTTTAGGATGTGTATTAATGCAACGCACAAAAGTTATCGCATATGCCTCACGACAACTAAAAATTCATGAAAAGAACTATACGACGCACGATTTGGAACTTGGAGCAGTAGTTTTTGCACTCAAAATATGGAGACACTATCTATATGGCACCAAGTGTACAGTGTACACTGACCATAAGAGTCTTCATCATATTTTTGATCAAAAACAACTCAATATGAGGCAACGTCGCTGGGTAGAGTTGTTAAACGATTACGATTGTGAAATCCGTTACCACCCCGGAAAGGCTAATGTTGTAGCTGATGCCCTAAGTCAGAAAGAAAGAGTAAAACCTCTTAGGGTCCGAGCTTTGAATATTACAATTCATACTGATCTCACAAAGTAAATTCAAGTAGCACAGTTAGAGGCTTTAAAAGTAGAAACCGAAAAAGGCGAAATGAGCAAAGGGTTAGAAAAACAACTTGAAGTAAAAGCCGATGGAACCCTGTATTTTGCTGGTAGGATATGGGTACCAAGACATGGTAACCTAAGGCAACTAGTACTGGATGAAGCACACAAAACGAGGTACTCAATTCATCCAGGAAACGAGAAAATGTACCACGATCTCAAGAAGTTCTATTGGTGGCCTAATATGAAGACAGAAATAGCTACTTATGTAAGCAAATGTTTGACGTGTGCAAAGGTCAAAGCTGAGCACCAAAAGCAGTCAGGATTACTGCAACAACCGAAAATTCCGTAGTGGAAATGGGAAAGAATAACCATGGATTTCATTACGAAATTACCAAGGACTGCAAGTAGTCATGATACTATTTGGGTGATAGTTAATCGACCAAACTAAATCAGCTCACTTTCTACCAATAAAGGAGATAGACAGTATGAAGAAATTAGCACGTGATAATGCTAAAAACGAACATATATTTCATAGCATTATTCCTCAAGAAAGACAAGCTTTTAGTTGCAATTGTTCTATTTACAAGTAATATTCGTTTAAATAATAAAAGGTGAAGACAAAAGACAGATTCGACGAATTGAAGACGCAAACGACCAAAAAGCTCAAAAGTACATAATACAATCAAAGTGGTTCCAATTATTGATAAGAAACGTCTCGAAATTACAAGAGTACAAGATTCAAATCGCAAAGTACAAGATATTAAATTGTACGCAAGGACGTTCGAAAATCCGGAACCGGGACATGAGTCAACTCTCAACGCTCGACGCAACGGGCTAAAAATTACAAGTCAACTATGCACATAAATATAATATAATATTTAAATAATTCTTATAATTATTTATAAATTATATTTATATTTAAATCCGTCGGCAAGCTAGGAGCCAAGGCTTTGTGAGCTGGATTTGATATCTCCGCGACTCGCGGAGTTTGAGGAACGAGAGGGCCGCGACTCGCGGAGCCCTAAAAAAAGAAACTACCTATAAAAGCAAACGCAGTTTGATCGATCAATATATCATATAATCTATCTCTCTCTCAATATATACGTAATATATATATATATATATATATATATATATATATATATATATATATATATATATATATATATATATATATTTATATTTTAATTTTAATTCTAATAATAAGGGTATGTTAGCGAATGTTGTAAGGGTGTAAGTCGAAATTCTGTCCGTGTAACGCTACGCTATTTTTAATCATTGTAAGTTATGTTCAACCTTTTTACATTAATGTCTCTTAGCTAAGTTATTATTATGCTTATTTAAAAAGAAGTAATCATGATGTTGGTCTAATTACTAAAATTGGGTAATTGGGCTTTGTACCATAATTGGGGTTTGGACAAAAGAACGACACTTGTGGAAATTAGACTATGGGCTATTAATGGGCTTTATATTTGTTTAACTAAATGATAGTTTGTTAATTTTAATATAAAGATTTACAATTGGACGTCCCTATAAATAACCATATACACTCGATCGGATACGATGGGCAGGGTATTTATATGTACGAATAATCGTTCATTTAACCGGACACGAGAATGGATTAATAACCACTAGAATTATTAAAACAGGGGTGAAATTATGTACAAGGACACTTGGCATAATTGATAACAAAGTATTAAAACCTTGGGTTACACGCAGTCGACATCCTGGTGTAATTATTAAACAAAGTATTAAAATCTTGTTACAGTTTAAGTCCCCAATTAGTTGAAATATTTAACTTCGGGTATAAGGATAATTTGACGAGGACACTCGCACTTTATATTTATGACTGATGGACTGTTATGGACAAAAACTAGATGGACATATTAAATAATCCAGGACAAAGGACAATTAACCCATGGGCATAAAACTAAAATCAACACGTCAAACATCATGATTACGGAAGTTTAAATAAGCATAATTCTTTTATTTCATATTTAATTTCCTGTATTTTATATTTAATTGCACTTCTAATTATCGCACTTTTATTTATTGTTATTGTATTTAATTACACTTTTAATTATCGTACTTTTTAATTATCGCAAGTTTATTTTATCGCACTTTTATTATTCGCAATTTCATTATCGTTATTTACTTTACATTAAGTCTTGTATTTATTTTTAATTTTGGTTTTAACTGCGACTAAAGTTTTAAAATCGACAAACCGGTCATTAAACGGTAAAAACCCCCCTTTATAATAATAATATTACTTATATATATATTTGTATTTTTATAAATTTAAACTAATATAGCGTTAAGCTTTGTTTAAAGATTTTCCCTGTGGAACGAACCGGACTTACTAAAAACTACACTACTGTACGATTAGGTACACTGCCTATAAGTGTTGTAGCAAGGTTTAAGTATATCCATTCTATAAATAAATAAATATCTTGTGTAAAATTGTATCGTATTTAATAGTATTTCCTTGTAAAATTTAATAGTATTTTATACCCCTTAGCTTTAACATCAAGTATTTTTGGTGCCGCTGTCGAGGAACTCAATTTCTTGCTTAAACGCTGGAAGCGCAACGCTAAATAAAAAAAAATTATTTTTAGTTTACTTTTATAAAAATACGCTTTTGTAAAAATACGTTTTAAATATTCGAAAATATAAAAAGAAAACAAAAATATAAATATTTTTAAGAGTTTGTTAAATATTTAAGTTTTATAAAGTTTCTTTATTTTTATTTTATAAAAATATAAGTTTTATTTAAATATTTTGTTTTTATTTAAAACATAAAATCAAAAACCGAAAAAAAAATTTATATATAAATCTAGTTTTAAGATTTTTATTTATAAAATTGAAACATATTTTTATTTCGATTCTAATTTTTAAAATATAAGTTTTATTAAATTTATATAAATATTTTAATTGAATTAAAAACAGAAAAATATAATTTAAAAAAAAAATAATTTAATTACGTCGAAACGTGTCAACCGAAACAGCCTGTCATCCGGAATTTTGAACCCCGCGACTCGCGGAGGTTTTTGCCACGTGGAACCGCGACTCGCGGAGGAACCCTGACACGGGTACACAGAACACTAATCAGGCATTAATTACGGGTTTTTATTTTTATTATTTAAATTTAACCCTAATTAGGTTTAATTATTTTAATTAATTTAGTTTAGTTTATTTTATTATTTGTATTATTTAGTTAAATTAGTTTAATTAAAATTTAAAATTAATAGTTTTATAAAATAAATAATATAAAAATAATATTTTTATAAAAATTGTAATTTTTACAACTTTTAGTATATTTTTATATTTTGTCCCTTTTTAATTGTTTTAGCGTAATATTTGTGTTTTTCGCTCATATTTAGTTTTAAACATAGTTTTTGCCATAGTTATTTTACTTCTAGATTTTTAGGCTTTGCCGTAAAATCCCTTAAGTGTCTTTTCTTTAGACTAAGATTTAAGTGCTTTAGAATTTTGTGACACCTTTTTAAGTTTTAGTACCTTTTTAAGATATTGCCATTTGGGATATAGTTTTTCCTATAAGCTTTAATATTTTTAGACGCCTTTTACTATGTATCAATTATCATTCCAATTAGTAATCTCAATTTGCGATTATAATTTTAAGTTAGTAATAGTAATAAGGTTGGGTTAGTCAAGTGTTTTTAAGTTTTATAGTCACTCTTTTTCAATCTTTTTCTTTTTCGACCTTTTTCGACGCGCTCTTTTTCTTTCTTATTTCTCGCTATTCTAGTTTTAGGACATAGATTTTTATTCTACTTCTTATCTAAATTTCTTAAAATTACGAAAATTTATTTTAAGTGGTTAAATTGATAGACATCAAAATTTTCTGGTTCGTAGTAATAGTTGGATTTGAACGTGGACCGGGTTATTGGAGCCAAACAGTCCTCAATTATATTGAGACCAAACGAATCTTGCCCCTCTGCTGCATCTTTTGGCTATTCGAAACGTGGGCAAAATCAGAAAAGTCTATTAATTGGATAACTTATATAATTTTTCTTTCCTTTTAAAAACTAATAGGATATTCAGTGAATGCACCGAGCAAGACGTTCACCACCTTTTGTACGTTCACCACCTGTAACTAGATCAAGACATCTAGCTAATATTACCGCCGTTGATTTTTCTTTAGAATCGTCATCCAGTCAACCAAGTACTCCAAGTCAAATTTCCGATAATCCATTTTTTGAATCTGACCTCACAATTGAGAATTCGGAGAATATTCAGGGACGATTCGTAGATCCTGAACCATTAATTTTTCCTCCGGAACCACCAATCATTCAAAGAGAGATTGTTGAGGAACGAACCATTAAATCAGAATCCTCTAGTGATTCCGATTCAACAAATTCAATTATGGAGAATCTGGAACCTTTAAGTATGAAAGACCGAATGAGAGCTAAACGCACTGGCCAAGGTCACGCAATTACTCATCCAGACATTAATGCGCCAGATTATGAAATTAAAGGACAAATTCTACATATGGTGACTAATCAATGCCAATTTAGTGGTGCGCCGAAGGAAGATCCAAATGAACATCTTCGTACCTTTAATAGGATCTGCACACTATTTAAAATCCGAGAAGTGGAAGATGAACAAATATATCTCATGTTATTTCCCTGGACTTTAAAGGGAGAAGCCAAAGATTGGTTGGAATCGTTACCTGAAGGGGCGATTGATACATGGGACGTTTTAGTTGAAAAATTTCTTAGACAATTCTTTCCGGCATCTAAAGCCGTAAGACTTCAAAGAGAAATTGTTACGTTTACACAGAAACCGAATGAAACTCTATATGAGGCGTGGACAAGATTTGGAAAGTTATTAAGAGGATGTCCACAACATGGTTTAGACACCTGTCAAATAGTACAAATATTCTACCAAGGATGCGACATCACTACAAGAAAAGACATAGATATAGCAGCTGGTGGTTCTATTATGAAGAAAACTGAAACTGATGCTTATAAAATTATTGATAACACTGCTTCCCACTCACATGAGTGGAACCAAGAAAAAGATATTGCTAGATCATCTAAAGCAGCTAGAGCCGATTCTAGCCATGACTTAGATTCCATTTCTGCAAAGATAGATGCTGTCGAGAGACGAATGGAAAAGATGACTAAGGATATTCACTCAATACGAATTAGTTGTGAGCAGTGTGGAGGACCACATTTGACAAAAGATTGTCTCAGTATTGAACTAACAATGGAACAAAGAGAGAATGTTTCATATCTAAACCAAAGGCCTGGAAATAATTATCAGAATAATTATCAACCGCCAAGACCTATTTACAATCAAAATCAGAACTATAATCGAAATGTTCCATACAACAACCAACAAGGTCCTAGCAATCAACAAGTATCCAATAATACTTACAACCAGCAAAGACCTAATTTTCAAAACAAACCACCACAACTCGATGATAAAAAGCCGAATTCAGAAGATATGATGACGAAGCTACTTGAAACTCAAACGCAGTTTTTCACATCTCAGAAACAAACAAATGAACAAAATGCTCAAGCATTTAAAAATCAACAAGCTTCTATTCAAAACTTGGAACAAGAAGTAAGTAACCTAGCAAGGTTAATAGGTGAAAGAAAACCGGGAAGTCTACCTAGTGATACAAATGCTAACCCCCGGAATGAAACAGCTAAAGCCATTACCACAAGAAGTGGTAGAACACTTAAACCACCTGAAATACCTGTAACTTCTGATGAAACTATTCCTACTCCACAAGAACCACAACCTGATCAAGATAAGGAAAAAGAACCGGTAGTTGAAAAGGTTAATGAAGATAACACAGTTAAGGCTAAACCTTATGTTAAACCATACCAACCACCACTTCCTTACCCTAGTAAAATAAAAAAAGAGAAACTTGAAGCCGAGCAATCCAAATTCTTGGATATGTTTAAACAGATAAATGTAAATCTTCCTTTCATTGATGTGATTTCAGGAATGCCTAGATATGCTAAATTCTTGAAAGATCTAATCACGAATAGAAAGAAAATGGAAAAACTCTCGGCAGTTACTATGAATGCTAATTGTTCAGCAGTGTTGTTGAATAAGATACCAGAAAAATTATCTGATCCAGGAAGTTTCACAATTCCATGTTTTCTAGGTAGTCTTAGTTCAATAGAAGCATTGGCAGACTTAGGTGCTAGTATAAATTTAATGCCGTATTCACTATACGCTAAACTAGACCTTGAAGAATTGAAACCAACAAGAATAAGCATACAACTAGCCGATCGATCAATAAAATATCCTAGAGGGATAATGGAAAACATGCTAGTCAAAGTTGGTACTTTAGTATTTCCAGTAGATTTTGTTGTTCAGGACATGGAAGAAGATTCTCAAGTTCCTCTCATATTAGGAAGACCATTCTTAAACACGGCTAAAGCAATGATAGACGTGTTTGGTAAGAAACTGACCCTAAGTATAGAGGACGAGAGTGTTACCTTTTCAGTTGATAAAGCAATGCAACAACTGCAATCTGCAGATGATACATGCTATTATATTCAAACTATAGATTCACATGCATAATTGTTAGAAGAATTTCCAGAATTACAAGGAACAGGAGAATGTTCTTTAGGAGAAGGAACTGAACCAATTGATGAAGCTGAAATGTTAGCTACACTAATGGCTAATGGATATGAACCAACAACAGAAGAAATTCAAATGCTAAAAGAAGAAGACATATATCGATACAAATCATCGATAGAAGAACCTCCGAAATTAGAGTTAAAGCCACTTCCAAACCATTTGGAATACGCTTATTTACATGGTGAATCTGAATTACCTATAATAATATCGTCTTCTCTTACTGAAAATGAAAAATCACAACTCATTTCTGTATTGAAAGCTCATAAACTAGCTATTGCATGGAAGATTCATGATATTAAAGGAATAAGTCCTTCATATTGCACACATAAAATCCTTATGGAAAAAGGTCATAAAACGTATGTGCAACGCCAACGAAGACTAAATCCTAATATGCAAGATGTTGTTAAGAAAGAAATTATTAAACTGCTAGATGCAGGTTTAATTTATCCAATTTCTGATAGTCCATGGGTAAGCCCAGTTCAATGCGTGCCTAAGAAGGGTGGCATAACTATCATTACAAATGAGAAAAATGAGCTTATTCCTACTAGGACTATAACAGAATGGTGTGTATGTATTGATTATAGAAAATTAAATGACGCCACCAGAAAAGATCACTTTCCCTTACCTTTCATTGATCAAAAGTTGGAAAGGCTAGCCGGAAACAGTTACTATTGTTTTCTAGATGGTTTTTCCGGATATTTTCAAATTCCAATAGCACCCGAGGACCAAGAGAAAACCACATTCACGTGCCCTTATGGTACTTTTTCTTACAAACGCATGCTATTTGGACTTTGCAACGCCCCTGCAACCTTTCAAAGGTGCATGATGGCAATTTTTCACGACATGATAGAAGAATGCATGGAAGTTTTCATGGATGACTTTTCAGTCTTCGGTGATACATTTGAATCATGTCTAGCTAATCTTGAACGAATGCTTATTAGATGTGAACAATCAAATCTAGTTCTTAATTGGGAGAAATGCCATTTCATGGTTAAAGAAGGCATCGTTCTTGGACATAAAATCTCAAAGGAAGGAATTGAAGTGGATAGAGCTAAAGTAGATGTAATTGCTAAACTTCCACATCCTACCAATGTTAGAGGAGTTAGGAGTTTTCTAGGGCATGCCGGTTTTTACCGACGTTTTATAAAAGATTTTTCTAAAATTGCCACTCCTATGAATAAACTCCTAGAAAAGGATGCTCCATTCATCTTTTCAGATGAATGCATCAAATCTTTTAATATTCTTAAAGAGAAACTCACTAATGCGCCGATCATGATAACTCCATATTGGAATCTACCGTTTGAACTTATGTGCGATGCAAGTGATTTTACAATGGGAGCCGTTTTAGGATAAAGGATTGAAAAACGATTTCAACCTATATATTATGCTAGTAAGACATTACAAGGAGCACAAACGAACTATACAACTACTAAAAAAGAACTCCTTGCTATTGTCTTTGCTTTTGACAAATTTCGATCATATCTCGTTCTAGCTAAAACGGTGGTCTATACCGACCATTCTGCTCTTAGATACCTATTTTCGAAACAAGATGCTAAACCAAGATTAATCCGTTGGATCTTACTCTTACAAGAGTTTGATATTGAAATCCGAGATAAAAGAGGAGCATAAAATCTCGCCGCTGATCATCTTTCTCGTCTTGAAAATCCCAAATTAGAAGTTCTAAATGAATCGGCCATACAAGACAACTTTCCCGATGAATATCTATTGAAGATAGATTATAATGAAATTCCATAGTTTGTAGACTATGCAAACTACTTAGTATGTGGATACCTTGAAAAAGGATTGTCGTACCAAAAACGAAAGAAATTCTTCAGTGATATAAAACACTATTTCTGGGAAGATCCACATCTGTTTAAAAGTTGCCCCGATGGAATAATACGCCGATGTGTATTCGGAGATGAAGCTAGTAAAATTTTAAACCATTGTCACACAGGACCAACAGGAGGGCATTATGGGCCTCAACTAACAGCAAGAAAAGTTTATGATGCTGGATTCTATTGGCCTACAATTTACAAAGACGCACACCTTCTTTGCAAATCCTGTGATGCATGTCAAAGGGCCGGAAAAATAAGTCAACGTGATGAAATGCCACAAAATGTCATTGAAGTATGTGAAGTATTTGATATTTGGGGTATTGACTTTATGGGTCCATTTCCAAAATCTCATAATAATCTATATATTCTCGTAGCCATTGATTATGTATCTAAATGAGCGGAAGCACAAGCTCTCCCAACTAACGATGCACGAGTTGTAGTCAACTTTTTAAAACGTCTTTTTGCAAGGTTTGGAACACCGAAAGCTTTAATAAGTGATTGGAGAACTCATTTCTGTAATAATCAACTTGAGAAAGTTCTCAAAAGTTATGGAGTAACTCATAAAATCTCCACCGCATATCATCCACAAACAAGTGGACAAGTTAAAAATACCAACCGAGCTTTAAAACGTATTCTAGAGAAAATCGTAGGATCAAATCCAAAGGAATGGTCCATAAAATTGGAGGATGCACTCTGGGCTTTTAGAACAGCCTACAAAACTCCAATTGGAACCACACCTTTTAGACTCGTTTATGGAAAAGCATGTCATCTTCCAGTAGAAATTGAACACAAAGCATTTTGGGCTTTGAAGACATGTAATCTTGATTTACATGAAGCTGGACGTCTATGGTTAAGTCAACTAAATGAATTAGAAGAATTAAGACATGAAGCATATGAAAATTCATTAATCTATAAAGAAAGAACGAAGAAATGGCATGATAAAAGAATCAGAAGTTCAAAAGAATTCAAAGAAGGAGACAGAGTTCTTCTTTTCAATTCACGATTCAAGCTATTTCCTGGAAAATTGAAATCAAGATGGTCTGGACCATTCATAGTGAAAAGATTTTTCCCATACGGAACAGTAGAATTGATAAATTCAAATGGGATTGAATTTAAGGTTAATGGTCACAGAGTTAAACACTACATAGATAGTCCGATGGAATTCGACAACGAAGTTAATCACAATTTCGATACCACAGCTAACTAAGTGTGGGAGAATCAAGTCTTTTAAAGGATAATATGTATTTCTGTTAGAGTTAGATTTTCTGTTTTCGTGTAGTTCTCGAAAATGGAACCCGAATGGTCTTTCCCTAGCAGACCCTAAAGAACTAGTCTTCTCCCCCCATTCTGAATTTTTATTTTTTTAGGTTTTTACAAAATGAAGACTTCCTGTGAACTAAACCATGGTCTAATGCTACACGCTTTGATCACTAAACGTAATAATGACACACTTCCGAGTGAAATAGTATCAGTAATCAGAGAAAGATTGGACGGAGTAAGAAAAGAATCCAGATGCGAAGATAATAAGTTACAATTTGGTAAAGGAAAATCAAAATCCGCAGCGAAAAGAAGAGCACGACACCTAGAAAGATGTCACAAATGCGGAAAATGGTCACATGGAGGTAAATGTTCAAATAATCAAACCTATTCAAACACCGAATTTGTTACTTTATGCAGAGACGGACCGTTCATATGTTTAGAAGAAAAAACACTGAATGCTCGAGGTTACGCCTATGTAGCCATGGAAAATCAATTAAACCGACTATCTTATGAATGGGATAGATCATATCACTAAGAATACTATCTCACAGGTAAGTCTATACAGTTTTTATTTTTTATTTTCATTTTTAACCTTTTGATAATAAACGCTAATTTGTTCGCTATAAAGTATTAAATTGGTATTCGATGAAATTAGGTTTGGCGACCGAAATTATTGATATCATTCAAAAATTTATTACATCACTGCGAAATTTAACGTTTATTCTTAAGGTATAAATATCTTTAATCAATCAACCCAAAATATTTCAAAAATTCATCATGAGTTAAATTAGGTCATGGAACCGAAATTACTTTACCGAAAAGAGGGGCGTATGTTTTTAATAATATTTGATTGTTTAAAGTGGGATAAAAAGCCAAAAAGATTTTTAATTTTATTTTTACCATGTTTTAAAATTAATATATAAAAATTAAAATAATATTGTAAACTTTTTAAATCAATATATTTAAAATTGTAAATATTTGAAAAATTAATATTTTTAAGTTTGTATGTATAACAACAAAAATATAATATAAGTTTGGTGTGAATTTATAATATGAATTTTTAATTTAAGTTTGGTGTGAATTTATAATATGAACTTTTAAATTAAGTTTGGTGTGAATTTTTAATTTTTAAAATATGAATTTTTAATTTTATGCATTTTAAATTTAAGTTTGGTGTGAATTTAAAAACAAAAATTTACTTTATGTCGCTAAGTTAAAAATATGATTTTTAAAATTCGTCGTAAGTTGAAGACTAGGTCTTTGAACCGAAATTGCTTTACCCGAGGGAGGGACGAGAACTTTTATTATCATTATTTTTAATCTTATTGAATTAAAGTATGCCAAAAACATTAAAAAAAACCCAAAAATCTTAGCTTTTAAAACAATCGCTACAAAAAGACAAATTTTAAAATTTTGTCGAAGGACGGACTAGGACATCGATCCGAAACGACCTCGTCCTAAAACAAAGGAAAATAAAATTTTAAATTTATTTTATATTTGTTTTATATGTTAAGATTTATAAATATAAAAAAAAAAGCACCGCGACTCGCGGAGTTTGATGGGCAAAATCACCGCGACTCGCGGAGAGACCAAAACCCAGAAAAAAATAAAACGAGCTGAACAGCTCAGTTGCACACACACCCCCACTCCAAACTGCGCAAACACCCGAAAAATACACACCAAATTCGCAATTTTTGACCGTTTATCATCAAACCTTTTACTAAAATCATGTTGAGAAGGATGTTATCAAGGAATTACTCAAGAAAAACGGTAAATTTCTACACCTAAACACCATTTAATTCGAAAATTAGTGTTCTTGAGCAATTTTTTCCCCAATTCGATTTTGATGCTTTTTAGTGTAATTATGCTTAAATTGCTTATGTATTATGCTTGTATAACCTAGATTGATGCTATTTAACATGATTAGAAGCCTTAAACTTCAAATTTTGAGTAATCTGGGGTTTGTGTTCTTGAGCAATTTGGGGCTTTTTGATATAAACAGGTTATGGCCGATTTTTGTCATTAATTGTTGCTAAATTAAGTAGTGTAACATGTTTAGGTAGTTAAATGATCCAAACTTTGAGCCTAAACATGATTTTGAGAATTAAAGTGGACTTTTTAAAGTCTAAAATTCATGAACTTGATTTTTGAGAAATAATGCCATTTGAAACTTGTTTAAATGCTAGTAATGATTATTTTGACATGTTATTTGAGTTAAATGCTTATGAACTTGGCGAACATTTTCGTGTATGCTTATTTGAAAAAGTGTAGATTTGATAAAAATATGAAAATGAGCTTAAGTTTGATATAAATTGAACATGTCATTGTAATTATTTTGATTGATGATTTTGCTGACACTAATGCATATTTGGATGCACAAAAATTGTGTTTGATGTGTTTTGCAGACTGAAAGGGGTGAATCTTCATCCCAAGCTCGCAATGCTCCTGCTGAGAATGCGGAACAACAGGAGGTGGATAACTACTACAAACAAGATATACCTCATCCAGTTATGACATTTTCTGATATGCACTTGGAAGATTTGCACCCGAACTTGAGATTTGACAGACTTTGGATAGATTATCCAAAATACCAAAGGGGCTTGCATACTCTTCATTCTAAAGCTGTTGAAGTACCTAGGGTAATAGAATGGGCACCGTTAGAAGCTGTAGAATTAGCCGGACCAATTAGAGAATTACTTACACAGAGGTATGGTAATTCTACTTTTAACGATTGGGTACGATTATTCAGCATGCGTAGACCTGTATATAAAGTATGGTGTGAAGAATTATTGTGTAGTATAGAAATAAATGATCGGGTAGTTAGTTTAACCGATCAATCTTTTATTAGATTTTTGTTAGGAGGTTTGATGCGCCACATGTCTCTACTAGACATGGCTCAGGCCTTACGTATATATACGCCTGAGGAGTTAGCATCTGCCGATTGTAGAGGGTTGATATTGAACGGTAGGAAAATTGATGAAAATTTTGATACGCATGGTGTATGGAGTCAAATGACTAGCCATCACCGATTTAAAGGGGGAAATTACTCTTATTTGGATATAGATAGAGCAGAGTTAAGAGTAATTCATAGGTTTTTAGCCAATTCGATTACACAACGAGGTAAGAATAAGGAAAAGGTAAATGAACAGGATTTGTTTTACCACATGTGTATTCGAGACCCACAAAGCGCTGTAAGTATACCGTATTGTGTGGGTTATTATTTATCAGCTATGGTTAGGGGGATGAGACCGCACAGTATAATAGGAGGTGGTATATTTATTACACTAATTGCTGAGTATCTCAATGTGGATATAAGTCGGGGGGGATTATTAATCGAAGAACCAGAACCCCACGATACAATTGGTTTAAATGTATACCATGGTGCTAAAGTTTTGAAGAGGTGAAATAACGCCGCAGTACGATATAATGGTAGACATCCTCAGGTTGAGAGAAACCAACAGCCAGGTAATGTGGGAGGGGGAAATGAAATGACAGAAATGCAAAGGTTTATAGCTTCACAAGAGTATGAAAATGCTAGACATCGAGCATTTGAAGATTGGCAAGTTCATCAAAACCAAATCATAGCTCATTGCCAATATGTAGGTAGAAATTATATTCCTACTCCATCACCCGTATTTCCTCCCTGGTCTATAGAGATCCAACCACCGTATCCTACGTATAACCCAGGCGAAGCATTCTATAACACATACGGTTATGCATGGAACCCCTACTGGTATCAGTATCATCCCTAGTCTACTTAGTTTTATTTATTTTATTATTTGTAATGTTGATACATTTAATACTTATGTTAATATTGTAATAGTTTTTATAATTTTATAATTTTTTTTATTAGATTTTAATAATTTTTGAATGTGGGGTAATATACCAAACTTCAAAAATATGTATATATGTTTGCAGTTTATCTTATGTACACAACAGGGTAAAACAACGCATTTTCAAAGACTGGCATTAAGTTCAGCAAAAGCAACTAATTTTGACGACAAGATGCAAAATATATGTGAAATAACAACAAGACGGAATGAACAAATGATGTGCACCATTTATCATTCAACACAAACAACAATATGTTTGGAAACTTTGATAAAATTTAATCATTTCTACGCTAATCACCCTCAATAATTTAAATTGTTACTGATTTCTTGCAAATGAGGGCATTGCAAGATCTTAAGTGTGGGAAGGGGTTAAATTCTTTCGGATTTTTAAAAATTTTTTATCTTAAACACTTGGTTACCATTAAAAATACTAGTAAAGCAGTAGTTGTATTAGAATCTAGTGCTCTCTGATAATAAAGAACAGCCCTAGTCTTATATACTGACTACCCAATTCTAGTAAAATTTTTCAAAATTTTCAATTAAATGAACTCAAAATCATGTTTATACATATTTATGAATGATAAAATTAGGTATTAACACCAAAATTATTGTTACCTCGGAAAGGACATAAATTGAGAAACAAACCAAAATGTTAAAATTCATTTAAAATGGAATAGAGGACAATAAAAAGGAAAATAAAAGCCAAGTGTGGGAAAAATTACCAAGTTATCTTAAACATATGTCACATATTTCTGTAACAAATAATTGAAAATACTTTTGTTTTGGACTAAATTAACTGTTTTACCCGATTTACTTTAATGAAAGATGGATCTACACGATGAATCAATTCCATCATTAAAAGGAAGTAAAGTCTTCCGAAAAAGACACGCGCTTCTTGATTTAGGTCATGAAGTTGTCGTCCAGACCAGCTGTAGGTTGATGAAAAATCTAGAAAAGTCATCTCTAAAATCAGCAGGAAATCCACGGACCTCAGCATAAAATAGGGTCGCCAAGTGGTCAGATTTATCCTAACCATGAGAAGGATTTATCTCGTACAATGGGGGGGCACCGTGAAAATTAGCTGGATAAGACTAATGAATCAGATTCCCAGAAAGGATAATCTCCTTAAAGATCAAAAATCAGCTTTTAAGACTGATATTACTCAATCCTTGAGATTGACCTTAAAGATTGAGAATTCAAACTCATGGAATTCAATGATATCTAAACTCGAGCTTGAACGAGAAAATAATTTGATCAAATTATAAACCGATTTGTTTTCTGAAAACCCATTTTCAATGCGTTCATTACCTTTGAACGTAAAATCCTAGGAATTCACCTGGAATTCATTAGGTCACCTGAACCAAATCGGGTGTCAACTGTAAAAACGGTGGTTGCATAGCATGGTTAAAGACAGGACCTTGTGCCAGACTGACAAATTATAAGGGTGAGCTTTACTATTGCTCCTACAAAGGATAGTAATTGCGTCCGACACGTTATAGACCATAATTAAAAGCATGTCAGGGGACATTGCCTTAACAGTTGCTTGTTCAACGCTTTCCTTTACAACCGGACGGTAGTTTACCGAAAGGTAATATTCGGTGCAAGTATACTAGACGTGTTGCGTTCCTAATACAAGGTTAGCAAGTGGGTGACACAAAACCGCAAGTTTTGAGCTAAAATTTTCAAATATGAAACCCACTAAACCCACAAAAATAATTTGCAAATACCGGTGAAGGGTTATTCCGGAAAACTTATCTAGGGTAAAAGTTAGATTTAATTTTCAAAAGATCAAATGTTTTCATAAAGATCCAATTTCCTTAAAGGATCTAAATTTTTATAGTCATATGGGACTGTAAACCATATCGTTACTACCATTGTTTATACCACCGTATAGAAATCACTGATGTACAAAGTGTGAAGAATAAAGAAGTGATTCTAGTATATCAAGACTATATTGCTTGAGGATAAGCAACGCTCAAGTGTGGAAATATTTGATAATGCTAAAAACGAACATATATTTCATAGCATTATTCCTCAAGAAAGACAAGCTTTTAGTTGCAATTGTTCTATTTACAAGTAATATTCGTTTAAATAATAAAAGGTGAAGACAAAAGACAGATTCGACGAATTGAAGACGCAAACGACCAAAAAGCTCAAAAGTACATAATACAATCAAAGTGGTTCCAATTATTGATAAGAAACGTCTTGAAATTACAAGAGTACAAGATTCAAATCGCAAAGTACAAGATATTAAATTGTACGCAAGGACGTTCGAAAATCCGAAACCGGGACATGAGTCAACTCTCAACGCTCGACGCAACGGACTAAAAATTACAAGTCAACTATGCACATAAATATAATATAATATTTAAATAATTCTTATAATTATTTATATATTATATTTATATTTAAATCCGTCGGCAAGCTAGGAGCCAAGGCTTTGTGAGCTGGATTTGATATCTCCGCGACTCGCGGAGTTTGAGGAACGAGAGGGCCGCGACTCGCGGAGCCCCAAAAAATGAAACTGCCTATAAAAGCAAACGCAGTTTGATCGATCAATATATCATATAATCTATCTCTCTCTCAATATATACGTAATATATATATATATATATATATATATATATATATATATATATATATATATATATATATATATATATATATATATATATATATATATATATATATATATATATATATTTATATTTTAATTTTAATTTTAATTTTAATTCTAATAATAAGGGTATGTTAGCGAATGTTGTAAGGGTGTAAGTCGAAATTCTGTCCGTGTAACGCTACGCTATTTTTAATCATTATAAGTTATGTTCAACCTTTTTACATTAATGTCTCGTAGCTAAGTTATTATTATGCTTATTTAAAAAGAAGTAATCATGATGTTGGGCTAATTACTAAAATTGGGTAATTGGGCTTTGTACCATAATTGGGGTTTGGACAAAAGAACGACACTAGTGGAAATTAGACTATGGGCTATTAATGGACTTTATATTTGTTTAACTAAATGATAGTTTGTTAATTTTAATATAAAGATTTACAATTGGACGTCCCTATAAATAACCATATACACTCGATCAGATACGATGGGTAGGGTATTTATATGTACGAATAATCGTTCATTTAACCGGACACGGGAATGGATTAATAACCACTAGAATTATTAAAACAGGGGTGAAATTATGTACAAGGACACTTGGCATAATTGATAACAAAGTATTAAAACCTTGGGTTACACGCAGTCGACATCCTGGTGTAATTATTAAACAAAGTATTAAAATCTTGTTACAGTTTAAGTCCCCAATTAGTTGGAATATTTAACTTCGGGTATAAGGATAATTTGACGAGGACACTCGCACTTTATATTTATGACTGATGGACTGTTATGGACAAAAACCAGACGGACATATTAAATAATCCAGGACAAAGGACAATTAACCCATGGGCATAAAACTAAAATCAACACGTCAAACATCATGATTACGGAAGTTTAAATAAGCATAATTCTTTTATTTCATATTTAATTTCCTGTATTTTATATTTAATTGCACTTCTAATTATCGCACTTTTATTTATTGTTATTGTATTTAATTGCACTTTTAATTATCGTACTTTTTAATTATCACAAGTTTATTTTATCGCACTTTTATTTATCGCAATTTCATTACCGTTATTTACTTTACCTTAAGTCTTGTATTTATTTTTAATTTTGGTTTTAACTGCGACTAAAGTTTTAAAATCGACAAACCGGTCATTAAACGGTAAAAACCCCCTTTATAATAATAATATTACTTATATATATATTTGTATTTTGATAAATTTAAACTAATATAGCGTTAAGCTTTGTTTAAAGATTTTCCATGTGGAACGAACCGGACTTACTAAAAACTACACTACTGTACGATTAGGTACACTGCATATAAGTGTTGTAGCAAGGTTTAAGTATATCCATTCTATAAATAAATAAATATCTTGTGTAAAATTGTATCGTATTTAATAGTATTTCCTTGTAAAATTTAATAGTATTTTATACCCCTTAGCTTTAACATCAGCACGCCTATATTTGAAGGAAGTAGTTTCCAGGCATGGTGTACCCATCTCTATCATATCTGATCGCGACACCCGATTCACATCACATTTTTGGCAGTCATTACAAAAAGTATTGGGAACTCGATTAGATATGAGAACCGCTTATCACCCACAGACAGATGGTCAAAGTGAAAAAACAATACAAATATTGGAAGATATGTTACGGGCATGCGTGATTGACTTTGGAACCAATTGGGATCGACACTTACCGTTGGCAGAATTTTCATACAATAACAGCTATCATACGAGCATCAACGCAGCCCCATTTGAAGCACTTTACGGTAGAAAGTGCAGATCTCCTATCTGTTGGAGTGAAGTAGGAGAAAGACAACTTACTGGACCAGAAATTATTCATGAAACCACCGACAAGATCATTCAAATACAACAGCGATTGAAAACCGCCATGAGTCGCCAAAAGAGTTATGCTGATGTAAGAAGAAAACCGCTAGAATTTCAAGTGGGCGACAAAGTCATGTTGAAAGTGTCACCCTGGAAAGGTGTTGTACGATTCGGTAAACGAGGAAAGCTAAGTCCTAGGTACGTAAGACCCTTTGAAATCACCGAAAGAATTGGAGCAGTTGCTTATCGATTAAAGCGACCGCAAGAACTTAGTAGTGTTCACAACACATTTAATGTGTCAAATTTAAAGAAATGTTTAGCTGAAGAGGATGTCGTAATTCCTTTTGACGAAATACGAATCAATGATAAACTCCATTTTATCGAAGAATCTGTTGAAATCATGGACCGTGAGGTCAAACAATTAAAACAAATCAAAATACCGATAGTTAGAGTTCGTTGGAACGCAAGACGAGGACCCGAGTTTACTTGGGAACGTGAAGATCAAATGAAGCAAAAGTATCCACATTTGTTCACTGATATCGCTCATGAAACAGGTACTACTCAAAATTTCGGGACGAAATTTTCTTTAACGGGGAGGTACTGTGATGACCCGAAAAATTTTGACTTATTTAAACCAATTCTCTATACGATTTTTTTATTTTGACACGTTAAACAAAGTCTGTTAGATTGAGTCTCGAAAATTTTAGAACTGTTTCATATATACAATTACCTTTGACTACTCTCGACGATTCATGAATAATTATATGTATGCATATATATATATGTACAAGTAAAAACGACTTTCCTACAGTAAAACCCTATTTGCTACAGTAAAAATGACTTTGCTACAGTAAAACACTATTTACTACAGTAAAACACTATTTGCTACGGTGAAACCATATTTTGCTACAGTGCTACAGTGCTACAGTGAAAACTACTTGCTACAGTGATTTGCTACAGTAACACTATTTGATGTCGACGAACTAGCAAACAAAAACGGAAAAGGCGGCCATGCGATCGCATGGCAAAAACACTGAAAACTCATGCGATCGCATGAGCTACAGTAAATGAAAAAGTATTATAAATACGCCTGTTTGCTCGACGGATTCTTCACAACTTTTTCAGTAATCAAAATTTATATTTAAATTATAATTATAATTTTAAATTTAAGTTTAATAATAATACGGTATATACGAGGGTGTTTTTAATTCGGGTTTCAAACCTCTTTAAGCTAAGGAAATATTGGGTATTGTTCGGGGTATTGTTCTTGAATCCAAGGCCAACCATACAGTCGTCTACCATCATTACGTCTACGCAATTTGCCTACAATATTGAGTCTCAATATTGAACTGTGAGTTATAGTCTTCCTTTTTAAATACTTTAAATATTTTTGGGCTGAGAATACATGCAATTTATTTTAAACTCAATAAGACACAAGTACATACTAAATTCTACACTGAGTTAAACCGAAAATCCCTTAGCTTTGGTAACTAGTAGCTGCCAGTACATAGGATATGGACTGGTGGGCGCGAATAATTGTATATGGATCCATAGGGCTTGACATCCTCGTCCGAGCTAGAGCGCTAGCCTTTTAACGGACGTATGTTATTTGAGTTTATGACACGTTGGTTTGCGTGTATTAAAACGAATGGGGTAATTTTCATTATAGCGTTAAGTTTAGTTACCAGGGTGCTTTGTTACGTAGAATCTAATGATAAATTTTTGATGAAATCTTGTGGTCTATCTTTATATATATTTATGACTCGAGCAATTAAACCTATAACTCACCAACATTCGTGTTGACCTTTTTAGCATGTTTTATTCTCAGGTCCTTAGACTGCTTCCGCTGTGATGTGCTTGTTGCCTGCATGGAATCTCTCATGCTTTGTACAAAGTTTATTGCATTCAAAATAAAACTGCGTTGTGTAATAAATAATTGGACTGTGATGTCAACCTGTAAATTAAAGACTTATGTATTTTGGGGTTTTGCTTATACCTAAGCACTCGCCCACGTGTTTATAACTTTCTATGTTTAGAAAGTCACTTATTTTAATGAATGCAATATTTTATCAAAACGTATCATATAGAGGTCAAAACCTCACTGTGGAATCAATGATTAACGTGCCGCGTCAATAGCGATTTTGACGGGTCGTTACACCAAATTTGAGGGTGGTCGAACTTTTGCAGTATGGGCTCATGTTTAGATAGTTCGGGCGAGTGTGCGACTGCTGGTGTTGTTTTGTTTTTGTTGTGGTGACATAGGGTGTTCTTTGGACCGTTGTCCTTTGTTTACTAGTATTTGTTTGTTTACTGATTTTTAGAGTATTTAGTATTTAGGTTATTCAGTATTTGCTTGTTAGGCGTGATTTACCGTCCTGGTCATTTGCGTTCGGCCCTGTTTACTGATTTTTCATTTTTATTGTAACTTTTTTTTCTTTCTTAGCAAAATCTTTATATTTTTTTTCTTTCTTTGCAAAATCTTTATAACTCTTTTCTTGTTCTTTCTTTACAAAAATTTTTATAATTTTTTCCACATTATATTATCTAATTATTAATGATTAAATTATGTATGCTTGATTTGTTGAAATAAATTATAGTTTTTTAAGTTATGTTAGGCTCGTTATCAAGGTTGTAAAAGTCGCGAGTCCGCGTCGGTCGAGACCTAAAAAGGACGCGTCGGCCGAGTCGGGGACGCATCGGTCGTTGACCAACGTTGACTTTATTGATAATTTTTTAAATATATATTTATGTGTATAAAATAGTTGATTATGTACCGTAAATTTCATAAATAAGAACTTGAATTTAAATACAATCAAACTTCAAACTTAATTAATGTTACCGAGTACATAATCAGCAAGGACACAGAGAAAAGAGCGGCCCAAAAAATTAAAACAAACCCTAATTTTAAAACATATCACATCTTGACGAAAATCTGAATGATTTTGACCGTTTTTGACCAACTTTGACCGTCTTTGACCGAACTTTTAGCTTTGACCGTCTTTTGAGTCGTTTTCAGAGAAAATGGGACGGAGAACCCAAAAAAACGACGCATACAACACTGCTCATTATCATTAAAATATTTTAATTGAATATATATATATATATATATATATATATATATATATATATATATATATATATATATATATATATATATATATATATATATATATATATAAGTTTCTCGCGCGTAATAGAACGCGTTGATCTCGTTCTTGTTATTTATCAATATAAGTAGAATATAAATTAGCTTTGTCAACTGAATTTCTTTAGGATTTTTATGACTCTAGAAAGAAATTAAATCACAATATTTATGGTTTATAGTGATAGTGATATTTTACTATTAAATTTAGTAAATCTTGAGTAATTGTACATTAAACGTATTTTTACATTACAAGTACTTTAATGTACATCATGATGGATTTATAAAGATGTTAAATGGGTCACTATTCAGTGTTAAATTATTCATAGCTTAAAATACTTTCATAACCATTAATCACCTAGATTTTATGTACTATTCTCTTTAAATTACATCAAGAATACTTATTATACAACTATATTATTACATCAAGAATACTTATTATACAACTATATTATTTTTTATTAATGCAAAAGATTAATAAGGTAATTATACAAGTATACAACATTCATATCATTTATTAAAAATAATTATCAAACTAGTTATTGTCATTCAAAACTAACTTCCGTCAAAACTTTTGAATCATTTAAATTATCACCATTCAGCGCTAAATCATTTAGTTTTATAAGACGCAATGTAAGTTGAAACGACTCAAACCAATTATTGCTTAAAACGGCACATTTTTTTTTAAAAAGTAAGTCAGTCGCCAAACCCACTTGTATTGCGCGTCGCGCCAGGATGTTGCGCGTCGCGCGGTACAATTGTACCTGATACCAACTTTTGATTTTGGCTTCGGCATTCAAAACAAGCTTCGAAGCGCGTCATGCGAGTAATCCGTGCAACGCGTGCCAACACATGAATCAGACACCAAAAGTGAATTAAGCTTCGGTACCCAAAATTCGTTGTACTGCGTGTTGCGCCTAGAAGCTGCATGTCACGCAGTAACAAAGAATCAAACCTGCTGCTTGAAAAAATGGTTTTACCTACAAATAGACTCTTAAAAATGCCCAAGGCATTTTTCCATGTTCACAATCTGTTTACAACATTATGACATTACAAAATATCCGTTTTGAAGCTTTTACGACATCGGGTGCTTCAAGACCCATAAAAGAGTTAAGTGTGTATTCCGACCCAAATACATTTAACCAAAACGCAAGACGAGCATGTCCATTGGGACCATCTACCCAAATACACCAACTAAAAGCATAAATTAGTCTCAAACAATCCAGCAAACAAGTATGCATCCTACTCCACATTCTTACCCTTATCCTTGATCGTGCTCGAATATATAAAAAGATGTAAACAACGAGGTGAAATGTCCCATTCATATTGATTATAAACGTTCCATATTAATTGATTTCGTCGCGGGGTTTTGACCTCTATATGAGACGTTTTTCAAAGACCGCATTCATTTTTAAAACAACCATAACCTTTATTTTATCGATAAAGGTTTAAAAAGCATTACGTAGATTATCAAATAATGATAATCTAAAATATACCGTTTACACACGACCATTACATAATGGTTTACAATAAGAATATATTACATCAAAAATAAGTTTCTTGAATGCAGTTTTTACCTAATATCATACAAGCATGGACTCCAAATCTTGTCCTTATTTTAGTATGCAACAGCGGAAGCTCTTAATAATCACCTGAGAATAAACATGCTTAAAATGTCAACAAAAATGTTGGTGAGTTATAGGTTTAACCTATATATTATCAAATCATAATAATAGACCACAAGATTTCATATTTCAATATACATCCCATACATAGAGATAAAATTCATTCATATGGTGAACACCTGGTAACCGACATTAACAAGATGCATATAAGAATATCCCCTATCATTCTGGGAAATCCTTCGGACATGATATAAACGAATTCGAAGTACTAAAGCATCCGGTACTTTGGATGGGGTTCGTTAGGCCCAATAGATCTATCTTTAGGAGTCGCGTTAATTAGTAGATCGGTTTACTAATTTTTAGGTCACCAAGCAAAAGGGGCATATTCGGATTCGATTATTCACCCATATAATGTAGTTTCATTTACTTGTGTCTATTTCATAAAACATTTATAAAACTGCATGTATTCTCATCCCAAAATATTAGATTTTAAAAGTGGGACTATAACTCACTTTCACAGATTTTTACTTCGTCGGGAAGTAAGACTTGACCACTGGTCGATTCACGAACCTATAACAAATATGTACATATAAATCAAAGTATGTTCAAAATATATTTACAACATTTTTAATATGTTTTACTGTTTTAAATTTATTAAGTTAGCTGTCCTCGTTAGTAACTTACAACTAGTTGTCCACAGTTAGATGTACAGAAATAAATCGATATATATATTATCTTGAATCAATCCACGACCCAGTGTATACACGTCTCAGGCTAGATCACAACTCAAAGAATATATATTTTTGGAATCAACCTCAACCCTGTATAGCTAACTCCAACATTACTGAATATAGAGTGTCTATGGTTGTTCCAAATAATATATATACATGGGTCGATATGATATGTCAAAACATTTGCATACATGTCTATGGTATCCCAAGATTACATTACAATACATGTATAATACAATATAAGTTAGCTAGGATATGATTTGTATAGAATTGTTACAATATTTCCCGTAGGTACAACAATAAAAAAATATCCAATCTTGTTTTACCCATAACTTCTTCGTTTTAAATCCGATTTGAGTGAATCAAATTGCTATGGTTTCATATTGAATTCTATTTTATGAATCTAAACATTAAAATTATAGGTTTATAGTCGGAAAAATAAGTTACAAGTCGTTTTTGTAAAGGTAGTCATTTCAGTCGAAAGAACGACGTCTATATGACCATTTTGGAAAACATACTTCCACTTTGAGTTTAACCATGATTTTTGGATATAGTTTCATGTTCATAAGAAAAATCATTTTTCCAGAAGAACAACTTTTAAATCAAAGTTTATCATAGTTTTTAATTAACTAACCCAAAACAGCCCGCGGTGTTACTACGACGGCGTATATCCGATTTTACGGTGTTTTCTGTGTTTTTCGATTTTAAATCATTAAGTTAGCATATCATATAGATATAGAACATGTATTTAGTTGATTTTAAAAGTCAAGTTAGAAGGATTAATTTTTGTTTGCGAACAAGTTTAGAATTAACTAAACTATGTTCTAGTGATTACATGTTCAAATCTTCGAATAAGATAGTTTTATATGTATGAATCGAATGATGTTATGAACATCATTACTACCTCAAGTTTAGTAGGTAAACCTACTGGAAGTGACAAGAAATGATCTAGCTTCATGGCTTGAAAGTTCTTGAAGTAGAATCATAACACGAAAACTAGTTCAAGTAAGATTATCACTCGAATTAAGATAGTTATAGTTATAGGAATTGAATCAAAGTTTATATATGAGTATTACCTTGATTTATAATGATATCTTACTATAAACAACAAGGATTTCTTGAGGTTGGATGATCACTTTATAAGATTGGAAGTGAGCTAGTAAACTTGAAAGTATTCTTGATTTTATGAAACTAGAACATGTAGAATTTATGAAGAACACTTAGAACTTGAAGATGGAACTTGAGAGAGATCAATTAGATGAAGAAAATTGAAGAATAAAAGTGTTTGTAGGTGTTTTTGGTAGTTGGTATATGAATTAGATATAAAGGATATGTAATTTTGTTTTCATGTAAATAAGTCATGAATGATTACTAATATTTTTGTAATTTTATGAGATATTTCATGCTAGTTGCCAAATGATGGTTCTCACATGTGTTAGGTGACTCACATGGGCTGCTAAGAGCTGATAATTGGAGTGTATATACCAATACTACATACATTTAGAAGCTGTGTATTGTACGAGTACGAATACGGGTGCATACGAGTAGAATTGTTGATGAAACTGAACGAGGATGTAATTGTAAGCATTTTTGTTAAGTAGAAGTATTTTGATAAGTGTCTTGAAGTCTTTCAAAAGTGTATGAATACATATTAAAACACTACATGTATATACATTTTAACTGAGTCGTTAAGTCATCGTTAGTCGTTACATGTAAATGTTGTTTTGAAACCTTTAGGTTAACGATCTTGTTAAATGTTGTTAAACTATTGTTTATTATATCTAAAGAGATGTTAAATTATTACATTATCATGATATTATGATATATTAATATATCTTAGTATGATATATATACAGTTAAATGTTGTTACAACGATAATCGTTACATATATGTCTCGTTTCGAAATTCTTAAGTTAGTAGTCTTGTTTTAAATATGTAGTTCATTGTTAATTTACATAATGACATGTTTACTTATCATTTATCATGATTAAACATAGTGTAACAATATCTTAATATGATTCATATGTAATTAGTAAGACGTTGTTATAACGATAATCGTTATATATATCGTTTCGAGTTTCTTAATTCAATAAACACAATTTCATGTATATAACTCATTGTTAAAACACCTAATGAGATACTTACTTATCATAATATCATGTTAATTATATATATAATCATATATATGTCATCATATAGTTTTTACAAGTTTTAACGTTCGTGAATCACCGGTCAACTTGGGTGGTCAATTGTCTATATGAAACCTATTTCAATTAATTAAGTCTTAACAAGTTTGATTGCTTAACATGTTGAAAACACTTAATCATGTAAGTATCAATTTCATTTAATATATATAAACATGGAAAAGTTCGGGTCACTACAGTACCTACCCGTTAAATAAATTTCGTTCCGAAATTTTAAGCAGTTGGAGGTGTTGACGTATCTTCTGGAAATAAGTGCGGGTATTTCTTCTTCATCTGATCTTCTCGATCCCAGGTGAACTCGGGTCCTCTACGAGCATTCCATCAAACCTTAACAATTGGTATCTTATTTTGTTTAAGTCTTTTAACCTCACGATCCATTATTTCGACGGGTTCTTCGATGAATTGAAGTTTTTCGTTGCTTTGGATTTCGTCTAATGGAATAGTGAGATCTTCTTTAGCAAAACATTTCTTCAAATTCAAGATGTGGAAAGTGTTATGTACAGCCGCGAGTTGTTGAGGTAACTCAAGTCGGTAAGCTACTGGTCCGACACGATCAATAATCTTGAATGGTCCAATATACCT
Organism: Rutidosis leptorrhynchoides; assembly: GCF_046630445.1. NCBI lineage: Eukaryota > Viridiplantae > Streptophyta > Magnoliopsida > Asterales > Asteraceae > Rutidosis > Rutidosis leptorrhynchoides. The sequence continues at coordinate 150,883,103 of NC_092333.1, forward strand.
TGGATTTAATTTCCATCGTTTACCAAATCGAACAACGTCTTTCCAAGGTGCAACCTTAAGCATGACCATCTCTCCAATTTCAAATTCGATATCTTTTCTTTTAATGTCGGCGTAGCTCTTTTGTCGACTTTGGGCGGTTTTCAACCGTTGTTGAATTTGGATGATCTTCTCGGTAGTTTCTTGTATTATCTCCGGACCCATAATCTGTCTATCCCCCACTTCACTCCAATAAATTGGAGACCTGCACTTTCTACCATAAAGTGCTTCAAACGGTGCCATCTCAATACTTGAATGGTAGCTGTTGTTGTAGGAAAATTCTGCTAACGGTAGATGTCGATCCCAACTGTTTCTGAAATCAATAACACATGCTCGTAGCATGTCTTCAAGCGTTTGTATCATCCTTTCGCTTTGCCCATTAGTTTGTGGATGATAGGCAGTACTCATGTCTAGACGAGTTCCTAATGCTTGCTGTAATGTCTGCCAGAATCTTGAAATAAATCTGCCATCCCTATCAGAGATAATAGATATTGGTATTCCATGTCTGGAGATGACTTCCTTCAAATACAGTCGTGCTAACTTCTCCATCTTGTCATCTTCTCTTATTGGCAGGAAGTGTGCTGATTTGGTGAGACGATCAACTATTACCCAAATAGTATCAAAACCACTTGCAGTCCTTGGCAATTTAGTGATGAAATCCATGGTAATGTTTTCCCATTCCCATTCCGGGATTTCGGGTTGTTGAAGTAGACCTGATGGTTTCTGATGCTCCGCTTTGACCTTAGAACACATCAAACATTCCCCTACGTATTTAGCAACATCGGCTTTCATACCTGGCCACCAAAAATGTTTCTTGAGATCCTTGTACATCTTCCCCGTTCCAGGATGTATTGAGTATCTGGTTTTATGAGCTTCTCAAAGTACCATTTCTCTCATATCTACAAATTTTGGTACCCAAATTCTTTCAGCCCTATACCGGGTTCCGTCTTCCCGAATATTAAGATGCTTCTCCGATCCTTTGGGTATTTCATCCTTTAAATTTTCCTCTTTTGAAACTCCTTGTTACGCCTCCTTTATTTGAGTAGTAAGGTTAGTTGTAATCGTTATATTCATAGCTTTTACTCGAATGGGTTCTCTGTCCTTTCTGCTCAAGGCATCGGCTACCACATTTGCCTTCCCGGGTGGTAACGAATCTCAAAGTCATAATCATTCAACAATTCAATCCACCTACGCTGCCTCATATTCAGTTGTTACTGATTAAATATGTGTTGAAGACTTTTGTGGTCGGTATATATAATACTTTTGACCCCATATAAGTAGTGCCTCCAAGTCTTTAATGCAAAAACAACCGCGCCTAATTCCAAATCATGCGTCGTATAATTCTGTTCGTGAATCTTCAATTGTCTAGACACATAAGCAATTACTTTCGTTCGTTGCATTAATACACAACCGAGACCTTGCTTTGAGGCGTCACAATATATCACAAAATCATCATTCCCTTCAGGTAAGGACAATATAGGTGCCGTAGTTAACTTTTTGTTTAACAATTGAAACGCTTTCTCTTGTTCATCTTTCCATTCAAATTTCTTCCCTTTATGCGTTAATGCAGTCAAGGGTTTTGCTATTCTGGAAAAGTCTTGGATGAACCTTCTGTAGTAACCAGCTAGTCCTAAAAACTGACGTATGTGTTTTGGAGTTTTCGGGGTTTCCCACTTTTCAACGGTTTCAATCTTTGCTGGGTCCACCTGAATACCTTCTTTGTTCACTATGTGACCGAGGAATTGAACTTTTTCCAACCAAAATGCACACTTTGAAAACTTAACGTACAGTTTTTCTTTTCTCAGCAACTCTAGCACTTTTCTCAAATGTTCTTCGTGCTCTTGATCATTCTTCGAGTAAATAAGTATGTCATCGATAAAAACAATGACAAACTTGTCAAGATATGGCCCACACACTCGGTTCATGAGGTCCATGAACACAGCTGGAGCGTTAGTCAATCCACACGGCATAACCATAAACTCGTAATGACTGTAACGCATCCTAAAAGCAGTCTTTGGAATATCATCCTCCTTCACCCGCATTTGATGATATCTATAACGTAAATCGATCTTCGAATAAACAGATGAGCCTTGTAGTTGATCAAATAAGTCGTCGATTCTCGGTAGTGAGTACCGGTTCTTAATGGTAAGTTTGTTCAACTCTCGGTAGTCGATACACAACCTAAATGTACCATCTTTCTTCTTGACAAACAAAACAGGAGCTCCACATGGTGATGTGCTAGGTCGAATGAAACCACGCTCTAAAAGTTCCTGTAACTGACTTTGTAATTCTTTCATTTCGCTGGGTGCGAGTCTGTATGGAGCACGAGCTATTGGTGCAGATCCTGATACAAGGTCTATTTGAAATTCAACGGATCGATGTGGGGGTAATCCCGGTAATTCTTTCGGAAATACATCGGGAAATTCTTTTGCGACGGGAACATCACTGATGTTCTTTTCTTCAGGTTTAACTTCCTCGATGTGTGCTAGAATGACGTAACAACCTTTTCTTATTATTTTTTGCGCCTTCAAACTACTAATAAGATTTAATTTCGCGTTGTTCTTTTCTCCGTACACCATTAAAGGTTTTCCTTTTTCACGCATAATGCGAATCGCATTTTTGTAACAAATGACCTCTGCTCTCACCTTTTTCAACCAGTCCATGCCAATTATTACATCAAAACTTCCTAACTCGACTGGTATTAAATCAATTTTAAACGTTTCATCCCCCAGTTTAATTTCTCTCTCCCGACATATATTATCTGCTGAAATTAATTTACCGTTTGCTAATTCGAGTAAAAATTTACTATCCAAAGGCGTCAATGGGCAACTTAATTTAGCACAAAATTCTCTACTCATATAGCTTCTATCCGCACCCGAATCAAATAAAACATAAGCAGATTTATCATCAATAAGAAACGTACCCGTAACTAGCTCCGGGTCTTCCTGTGCTTCTGCCGCATTAATATTGAAAACTCTTCTACGGCCCTGCCCATTAGTATTCCCCTGATTCGGGCTATTTCTAATAATGTGGCCCGGTTTTCCACATTTATAACAAACAGCGTTGGTATTACTTGCTCCGACACTATTCGTTTCGGCATTACTTGTTCCGACATTATTTGTTCCTTTAGTTCTGTTAAACTTTGGTCCGTAGACCTCACACTTTGTCGCGCTATGACCATTTCTTTTACACCTATTGCAAAATGTCGTGCAAAACCCCTGATGATTTTCTTCACACCTATGACATGGCTGTTTTTGGTTTTTGTTGCCGTTGTTGTTATTGAGATTGTTGTTGGGATTGTTATTGTTGTTGAAACGGTTGTAGTAGTTATTGTTATTGTTGGGATGTTTGTTGTAGTTATTGTTAGGATTGCGGTTATTGTTGCGATTGTTGTTGCGGTTGTTGGGATAGTTGTTGCGGTTGTGGTTGTAATTGTTGTTGTTGTTGTACTGGTGACTCTTGTCACCGTTTTCTTCCCACTTCCTCTTGAGTTGTTTCGTGTTGGCTTCTTTGGCCGCCTGCTCTTTAATTCTTCCCTCAACAGATTTATGAGTTTATGAGCCATTCGACTTGCCTTCTGTATAGAAGCAGGCTCGTGTGAACTCACATCTTCTTGAATCCTTACTGGTAACCCTTTTACAAACTCGATCTTCTCTTCTTCATCTTCGAATGCTCCCGGACACAATAGGCACAACTCTGTGAATCGCCGTTTATATGTGGTAACGTCGAACCCTTGTGTTCGTAACTCTCTAAGTTCTGCCTTGAGTTTATTGACTTCGTTTCTAGGACGGTACTGCTCGTTCATCAATTGCTTGAATGCCGACCACAGTAGTGCGTAAGCAGCATTTTGTCCTACCTGTTCAAGATAGGTGTTCCACCACGTTAACGCAGTACCTGTGAAGGTATGCGTAGCAACCTTAACTTTGTCCTCTTCAGTACACTTACTTATGGCAAACACCGATTCGAATTTCTCGGTCCACCGTTTCAATCCAATTGGTCCTTCGGTTCCATCAAATTCTAAAGGTTTGCAGGCAGTGAATTCTTTGTAGGAGCATCCTACACGATTTCTTGCGCCGTTAGCTACATTGCTAGATTCAGAGTTATTGTTGGTATGTAGCGCAGCCTGTACTGCGGCTATGTTTGTAGCAAGAAAGGTACGAAAGTCCTCTTCGCTCATATTCATGATGTGTCGAGTAGTCGGTGCCATTTCCTTCAAAATAGCCAACTGAATCGAGTTAATCATACAGAATATTAAGAGTAGTCAATAGTATTTCTGTCACGACCCTACTTTTTTCGTTATCTTTTTCAGTTAATTATTTAACGGCCGTTAACTGTTAGTGTGTCACGTCATTTCTATGACCTATATTATTATTTTTGTAATAATATATATATATATATTAATTATTATGCGTTATGTGAATATTTGTATTCATATTTTAAATTTATACGTTTCTACGTCTCGCGGATTTCCATCCGGCGAATCTTTTTGGTTTTCAAAGCAACGGTCGAGTTTTTGGGACATTTAAATCCTAAATATTTTAAATATGATATTTTAAGATCATATTATTATATAGTGTGTTTATATTTATTTTTCGTCGCGCGTTTGTTATCTTTCCGAATTTTTAATCGCGTAAGTACGTTTTCGCGTTTCGGGACTCGTTCGGGCTTTCGGGCCATCAGGAAATTACATTTGAGTGAGATGGACCAAGTGGGGCCCACCCCACTAATATTTTCGGCCGAACCAAAGGGGTAAACCCCTTTCCACTTTGCATTTTGTTTCCCATTTTTCCATTTACAATTTTTGTTTCATTTTATCAAAACCTAAAGATTTATTTTGTGCTCTCCCTTCTCTCTTCCCCTTGTGCCGTCGCCAACCATCACCTTCATCACCACCATTTCACAAAATTTAAAGCTTGGATCAAGGATTGATTAGTATAAACGCGTTCCTCGTTCCGTTCTCTACGCGATAACATTAATCGTTTCTCGATTAGGGTATAAACCCTAACCCTAGAACTTTCAATTTTTCATTTATTTTCTGTATTTTGATGATTATTTAGTAGTATGATGTTTGTGGATTATTGTAATGGTGTTTGTATGCATAGATGTACTCAAAATCACATGTTTTTGGTTTGTAAAATTCTGGACAGCAGCTAATTCGTGTATTCTGAGTTTGTGACTGATATAAATGTTAAAATAAACTATTTAGATGAGTTCCTCTCATCAAGACATTAATTTTAGACTCCGGATTCATGTCGTTTCGATTCCCGGAGCCCTTGTTATGATCAAATTAGTATTTTGTAAAGATTGAATTGTGATATTGACATGACCCAGGTTTGGTCCGACTTTGTGACCATCCTTGGTTTCTTTAGGGTGTGTTAGTGTGTTAGGACTGATGGTGGGACGAACTTTCATGTTCGGGTTGTAGTGATCCGAATTTTTCCATGTTTATATATATTAATTGAGATTGATATTTACATGATTAAATGTTTCCAACATGTTAAGCAATCAAACTTGTTAAGACTTGATTAATTGAAATATGTTTCATATAGACAATTGACCACCCAAGTTGACCGGTGATTCACGAACGTTAAAACTTGTAAAAACTATATGATGACATATATATGGATATATATATAGTTAACATGATACTATGATAAGTAAACATATCATTAAGTATATTAACAATGAACTACATATGTAAAAACAAGACTACTAACTTAATGATTTTTAAACGAGACATATATGTAACGATTATCGTTGTAAAGACATTTAATGTATATATATCATATTAAGAGATATTCATACATGATAATATCATGATAATATAATAATTTAAAATCTCATTTGATATTATAAATATTGGGTTAACAACATTTAACAAGATCGTTAACCTAAAGGTTTCAAAACAACACTTACATGTAACGACTAACGATGACTTAACGACTCAGTTAAAATGTATATACATGTAGTGTTTTAATATGTATTTATACACTTTTGAAAGACTTCAATACACTTATCAAAATACTTCTACTTAACAAAAATGCTTACAATTACATCCTCGTTCAGTTTCATCAACAATTCTACTCGTATGCACCTGTATTCGTACTCGTACAATACACAGCTTTTAGATGTATGTACTATTGGTATATACACTCCAATGATCAGCTCTTAGAAGCCCATGTGAGTCACCTAACACATGTGGGAACCATCATTTGGCAACTAGCATGAAATATCTCATAAAATTACAAAAATATGAGTAATCATTCATGACTTATTTACATGAAAACAAAATTACATATCCTTTATATCTAATCCATACACCAACGACCAAAAACACCTACAAACACTTTCATTCTTCAATTTTCTTCATCTAATTGATCTCTCTCAAGTTCTATCTTCAAGTTCTAAGTGTTCTTCATATATTCTACAAGTTCTAGTTACATAAAATCAAGAATACTTTCAAGTTTGCTAGCTCACTTCCAATCTTGTAAGGTGATCATCCAACCTCAAGAAATCTTTGTTTCTTACAGTAGGTTATCATTCTAATACAAGGTAATAATCATATTCAAACTTTGGTTCAATTTATATAACTATAACAATCTTATTTCAAGTGATGATCTTACTTGAACTTGTTTTCGTGTCATGATTCTGCTTCAAGAACTTCGAGCCATCCAAGGATCCGTTGAAGCTAGATCCATTTTTCTCTTTTCCAGTAGGTTTATCCAAGGAACTTAAGGTAGTAATGATGTTCATAACATCATTCGATTCATATATATAAAGCTATCTTATTCGAAGGTTTAAACTTGTAATCACTAGAACATAGTTTAGTTAATTCTAAACTTGTTCGCAAACAAAAGTTAATCCTTCTAACTTGACTTTTAAAATCAACTAAACACATGTTATATATCTATATGATATTCTAACTTAATGATTTAAAACCTGGAAACACGAAAAACACCGTAAAACCGGATTTGCGCCGTCGTAGTAACACCGCGGGCTGTTTTGGGTTAGTTAATTAAAAACTATGATAAACTTTGATTTAAAAGTTGTTATTCTGAGAAAATGATTTTTATTATGAACATGAAACTATATCCAAAAATTATGGTTATACTCAAAGTGGAAGTATGTTTTCTAAAATGGTCATCTAGACGTCGTTCTTTCGACTGAAATGACTACCTTTACAAAAATGACTTGTAACTTATTTTTCCGACTATAAACCTATACTTTTTCTATTTAGATTCATAAAATAGAGTTCAATATGAAACCATAGCAATTTTATTCACTCAAAACGGATTTAAAATGAAGAAGTTATGGGTAAAACAAGATTGGATAATTTTTCTCATTTTAGCTACGTGAAAATTGGTAACAAATCTATTCCAACCATAACTTAATCAACTTGTATTGTATATTATGTAATCTTGAGATACCATAGACACGTATACAATGTTTCGACCTATCATGTTGACACATCTATATATATTTCGGAACAACCATAGACACTCTATATGTGAATGTTGGAGTTAGCTATACAGGGTTGAGGTTGATTCTAAAATATATATAGTTTGAGTTGTGATCAATACTGAGATACGTATACACTGGGTCGTGGATTGATTCAAGATAATATTTATCGATTTATTTCTGTACATCTAACTGTGGACAACTAGTTGTAGGTTACTAACGAGGACAGCTGACTTAATAAACTTAAAACATCAAAATATATTAAAAGTGTTGTAAATATATTTTGAACATACTTTGATATATATGTATATATTATTATAGGTTCGTGAATCAACTAGTGGCCAAGTCTTACTTCCCGGCGAAGTAAAAATCTGTGAAAGTGAGTTATAGTCCCACTTTTAAAATCTAATATTTTTGGGATGAGAATACATGCAGGTTTTATAAATGATTTACAAAATAGACACAAGTACGTGAAACTACATTCTATGGTTGAATTATCGAAATCGAATATGCCCCTTTTTATTAAGTCTGGTAATCTAAGAATTAGGGAACAGACACCCTAATTGACGCGAATCCTAAAGATAGATCTATTGGGCCTAACAAACCCCATCCAAAGTACCGGATGCTATAGTACTTCAAAATTTATATCATATCCGAAGGGTGTCCCGGAATGATGGGGATATTCTTATATATGCATCTTGTTAATGTTGGTTACCAGGTGTTCACCATATGAATGATTTTTATCTCTATGTATGGGATGTGTATTGAAATATGAAATCTTATGGTCTATTATTATGATTTGATATATATAGGTTAAACCTATAACTCACCAACATTTTTGTTGAAGTTTTAAGCATGTTTATTCTCAGGTGATTATAAAAAGCTTCCGCTGTCGCATACTTAAATAAGGACGAGATTTGGAGTCCATGCTTGTATGATATTGTGTAAAAACTGCATTCAAGAAACTTATTTTGTTGTAACATATTTGTATTGTAAACCATTATGTAATGGTTGTGTGTAAACAGGATATTTTAGATTATCATTATTTGATAATCTACGTAAAGCTTTTTAAACCTTTATTGATGAAATAAAGGTTATGGTTTGTTTTAAAATGAATGCAGTCTTTGAAAAATGTCTCATATAGAGGTCAAAACCTCGCAACGAAATCAATTAATATGGAACGTTTTTAATCAATAAGAACGGGACATTTCACGGGTCACCTAAATCCGAACCACGGTTCACCCGTTATGACTAAAATACGGTTTTGAGAAAATTGAAGGTCCAAGTGGTGTCATGGCTGATTACCATGACTTGTGGACTGTTCTTGGTGTGTTCTTGAGTGCACCACTGTGTCGGGTGGTTTGAATAGGCGGAGATGCATAGAAGGCTCGCCAGAAATCGACACCCGGGGCTCAAGATACGACCCGAGGAACTTTTGAATTAAAACTTATGATTAATTCTAAAACTTATGATAAAAATAATGAATTTCATTATTAATTAATTACTTATGATAAAAGAAGTAATTATTATTATTTAAGACTTATGATATAAATATTTATTATATCATTTAATTATTATTTATGATTTAATTAACATTTTAATTTAACTTACGGTTAATAATACTTTTATTATTATTGGAAAATACTTATGATAAGTATTAAATTTATTTTATGAGAATATTACTATAAGACTTATAATAAAGATTAAATAATTATTTAATTATTATAAGACTTAATTATTTAATTATGATTTAATTATTAAATACTTATGATCTAATAATTATAATTAGAAACTTATGATATGGTTAATAATTCATTATTAATTAATAATACTTATGATATGATTTAAAAATTTATTATTAATTAATAATACTTATATTATGATTATTATTTAATTAATTAATTAAATATTTATGATATATTAATTATATCACTTCAACTTATATTAACTTTAATAATTCATTTTATTTAATTAAACTTATGTTATGACTTAATTATACACTTTTAACTTTAATAAACATTATAACTTATGTTATTATTATAATTTACACTTTTCAAATTAATGTTGACTATGTTTGACCAAGGTTGACTTTTGAGTTGACTTTCGGTTGACTTTGACTTTCAGTTGACTTTTGTTGACTTTCTAAATAAGGAAACTTTCCTAACTTAAAAACTTTCTAAAAATAGAACTTTCTAATTTTGGAAACTTTCCAAAAATAGAAACTTTCCAAAAATAGAAACTTTTCAAAAATGGAAACCTGCTAAAAATAGAAACTTTCTATAAATAGAAAGTATGTGTCCGTACGCTGTTCCAGTCAAACCGATGCTTGCCGAGTATTGTTCTATGTCTACTTGCAACATGTACAATAGCTATCATACTAAGAATTGACCTAAGTTAGTTATTTATATCGACCTGCTTTATTTATAGGTCGGCGTTGTGATCGTTCCTGATCACTTTACTCTATTTCTGTTCACTTGTTTGTGTGGTTTCTTCAGTTGCTTTTAAGGTGAGTTATAGTCCCGTTTTACATACTTTTCAAAGTATATTTTTGGGATGTGATTACATGCATTTTTATTTACGTTTAGACACAAGTAACAGTTAAATTTAATTATTCATTGTGAGTTAGACAAAAATGTTCTCTAGTCTGGTAACTGTAATCATTGGTTTCTACTGGTGAACGCGAATCCTACGGATAGATCTATCGGGTTTGATAACCCCATTTCGAGCTAGTCGCGCTAGCAATTTATAATCGGAATGTTTAGTACTTCGTAATTTGTTGTAGATACACTGTCCAAGTGTATATTTTTATTGTGTTTGGCAAGGGTAAATAAAGGGTTAAGTGGTTACCAGGTGGCTCATTGATAATGGAATAATGTTTAATGTTTTCTAACATTTTTAAATCTTGTGGTCTAAAGTTTACTCATTATTTAAACTATAATTCACTCAACCTTTGTGTTGACAGTTTACTTGCATGTTTTCACATGTACTTGAGTTTTGTGATGCTTCCGCTGTGTTTAGAAGAGTCTGCATGCATTTGGGCAGATTTTATGAAACAACTTATGAAACTTAAGCTTGCATTCTATTTTTGGATAATTTAAACTTGTGGGTTTGTTGGCAAGGTTTTGTGTCAACTTTTGGTTCATTATTATGGTTGGTTGTTTTGAAACTACATATTTTGGTTTGTTTCCTTTTTGGAAAACTTTTGAAATAAAAGAATGCAACTTTGTTTATTTAATTCATTTAAGTCTGATCAAGCTGTGGGACCAACTGACGGATCCGTTAAGTGTTTTGACGGGGTCGTCACATGTGGTATCAGAGCGTTGGTTGTAGGAAACTAGGCGGTCTTAATGTGGTCAACCCGTGGTTATTAGGGTGCATTAGAGTCTAGTCTACAGCCCGACCTTTTTGCTATAGCATTATTATGCATTTCATTTCGTATAAGTTATATTATTAGCTTTCATATCTTTTTGGTATGTGGTTTGCGGTTTTGCTGTTTGCAGATGTCGACTTCGAGCGATAACTCTGTTGCTGCTCCTGCTCCACCGTCTCCTGCTAGACGTCATGCTAATCAACCAGAGATCGATGATCCTGTTCATTACTATTTTTCTACCATTACTCATATGAACCGGGCTTATAATGAAGTGACACGTATTAACGCCCTTAGTGATTGTTTGCGCACTTTGCCACATAATGAAGTTATGGACGAGATCCGTGCCGACATGGGTAACTTTATCACTTTCAAGCATAGGGTTGAGGATGTGAACCGTAAGCGTGATCGAGAAGTTAATACTAAGTTCGAGGCTCTCGAGAGCACTGTTCGTGTGTTGAAGGAAGAGTTGGATGTTGTGAAAGGGAAGTTGCGCAAGTATGAGGATCCTGCTGAGACTCATGCTGGACCAGCTTATCACACCCGCTCTAAGCAAATGTGATGTGATTATTCATATTGATGATCTATTTCATCAGACTTAATGTCCTTTTTATACATACATTTTGGGTTATGTACGGCGTTTTGCCGAGGATTTTATTAAGATTTTGTTATGGGATATTTTTCATTATGTATGGATGGTTATTTTTATGACATCTATTATCATTATCATGTTTTATTTCTGATGTTGTGGCTCTTGGCATGTTATATTATGCGTAATATATGTTCATGTATGTTAGGTGCTATGTATGTTGTATGATGTTATCATAAAATATGTATGCATGTGATGGTTATTTCTATAACAATCATAACTGTCATGTTATTACTCATAGTGTTTGTTAACTATTATTTAGGATGGTTAATCTTTTCGTGTTTTGATCTATTCCTTTATGACACTAGTATTATGCTTGGTACTAATGGATGTGTTGTTCTATTTTGAAGATCATGCCTCCAAGAGAGTCCACTGAAGTGCGTATGCAACGCTTGATCAATGAAGGAATTGCTGCTGCTATGGCAGCAAATGCTAATGTTAACGCCAATGCGAACAACAACCAGGTGGGATGCTCCCACAAGACTTTTATGGCTGGTCAATCCCAAGAATTCAGTGGTACGAAAGGACCAATAGGGCTTACTCGTTGGTTCGATAAGATCGAATCTATTTTCAGGGTCAGTCGGGTCCGTGAAGAGGACAAAGTTAGTTTCGCTAGTTGCACTCTCAAGGATAGTGCCTTGACATGGTGGAACAATCTGGTTAGTAGTTTGGGAAGCGATGTAGCTTATGGTTTGGCCTGGAATGATTTTAAGGAAAGATTGATCACCCGCTATAGACCTCGGGGTGAGCTTAAAAAGCTAGAGGTTGAGCTCAAGAATTTGAAAATGCATGGCACCGAGTTAGATGCCTATGAACGAAGGTTTTTCGAGTTAACTTTACTGTGTCCTAGGGTTTATGCGGATGAGGATCGCAAAATTGAGGCTTACATTGATGGTTTGTCCGAGAAGATTGAACACGGGGTTGAGTCTAGTGAACCCCAGACTATTGAGGCGGCTATGTCTATGGCCCACAAACTTAATGACAAGGTGTTGAGAAGAAGCAAGACTACAGTTGCTGAAACTAGTGAGGAGGTTGTCAAGAAGGCTGATAATGGGAAACGAAAGTGGGATAACAACCGCAATCAAAACCAAAATCAGCAGAAGAAACAGGATACCTCAGGTGCTAACAACAGAAATCAGCGTGTGTGTCCTCGTTGCTATAAAGCTCATGATGGTTACTGCACAGTTACTTGTAAGAGGTGCTCCAAGCAAGGGCACATTGCTAAAGATTGTACAGTGCTTTTGCCGGGTTCTGCTACTCCCGCGGCTGGTGGTACTAATAATAATGTTGGTAATAGAGGTGGTAACGGTAGTGGTAATGGGAAATCGAATAATGGAGGTAATCAAAGGGTTTGTTATGAGTGTGGGAAGCCGGGGCATTTCCGAGATGCTTGTCCCAACAAGAAGACTGCTGAAACTGCACGCGGCCGAGCGTTCAACATTAATGCTAAGGATGCGGAGGAAGATCCTAAGCTTGTTACTGGTACGTTCTCAGTCAACGATTTATCCGTTTATGTACTATTTGATTCAGGGGCTGATTTAAGTTTCGTGTCGAGTAAATTAAGTCCGAGAATCAAAACGCCGTTAACTCCCTTAGACAATACTTATGTTGTTGAAGTAGCTAATGGTAAAGAACTTACTGCTAAGACTGTACATCGTAAATGTAACATTAATCTGGGTGGTAGGGATTTTGAGATAGACTTGATACCTATTGAACTTGGTAGTTTTGATATTGTTATTGGTATGGATTGGTTATCTGCGAACCGTGCTGAGATCGTGTGTTATGATAAGGCTATTCGTATTACTGATGTGATTGGAGAGCCACTGATGGTCTTTGGAGATAAGAAATGCACACAGTTAAATCTTATTAGCTGTATGAAAGTTCGTAAACATCTCCGCAAAGGATGTCATGCTATTCTTGCTCATGTTGTTAATCCTAGTAAGGAAGTGAAGAACGTTGATGAAGTTCACATTGTTAGGGATTTTCCCGAGGTGTTTCCCGATGACTTACCTGGCCTTCCGCCGCAACGCGCGGTAGAATTTCAAATTGATCTTGTTCCCGGCGCTGCTCCTGTAGCACGTGCTCCTTATCATCTTGTGCCTTCCGAACTTCAAGAATTATCGAGTCAACTCCGTGAGTTGTTAGACAAAGGTTTTATTCATCCTAGTTCGTCCCCTTGGGGAGCTCCCATTCTGTTTGTTAAGAAGAAGGATGGTTCTTTTCGTTTATGCATTGATTATCGTGAACTGAATAAGCTCACTGTTAAAAATCGTTATCCTCTACCGAGAATTGATGATCTGTTCGATCAGCTTCAGGGTTCTTCTATTTATTCAAAAATTGATCTTCGTTCTGGCTATCATCAGTTGCGTGTTAAAGAATCTGATGTTTCAAAAACTGCTTTTCGCACCCGTTACTGTCATTTGGGCAGATTTTATGAAACAACTTATGAAACTTAAGCTTGCATTCTATTTTTGGATAATTTAAACTTGTAAATTTGTTGGCAAGGTTTTGTGTCAACTTTTGGTTCATTATTATGGTTGGTTGTTTTGAAACTACATATTTTGGTTTGTTTCCTTTTTGGGAAACTTTTGAAATAAAAGAATGCAACTTTGTTTATTTAATTCATTTAAATCCGATCAAGCTGTGGGACCAACTGACGGATCCGTTAAGTGTTTTGACGGGGTCGTCACAATTTCGTAGCATAATATGAACTCATTTATAAAAGCTTTTTCTTCATATTAGCGTTTTATAAGTTTAAATTCGGGTACTACCTACCCGTTAAGTTCATACTTAGTAGCTAATATACAATTCAACTACTACAATTCCATATGAAAAACTGATTATAATAATATATCACATACAAATATTCTTCAAACTTACAACTTCGCTATATTACATATAACATGAAATATAGTACACTATGATACAGGACAGTTTTGAAGAAAAATCTAGTTAATACGCAAGTTGTTCAGAAAGGAAATAAAGACACGTAATTCATAAGTCCAGAAACAAGTCATGCATTCTAGTTTTACTAAGACGACTTCTCATCCTTGTTCTTGTGGAAAATAACCGTTATGACCATTGGCTAGGCAGCATGTTGTAATGTCATGAAAAGGACGAGGGTTTCGTAATGTTCAACAGCCCTGTAATAATCTAAAAACCTTGTTTCTCACCCCAACTACTGAATCCGTCACTTGTGGGAAGGTTTTATTTAAAAGTTGCAATCCCATGTTCTTTTTCTCACTTTGGTAAGAAGCGAACATCACTAACCCGTAAGCATAACATTCTTCTTTATGTTGCATGTTAGAAGCTCTTTCTAATTCACGAAATCCTATGTTGGGATATGTTGAGCCAAAATAGGTTCTTAACCCGTAGCGTAAAATTGCATTTGGGTTCCCCGCATTTAATGCTTTAAAGAAAACACGGCGTAACTTACGGTCTCCCCAATGTGATATACCCTACCTATCAAAGGAAAGCCTTTTATAAACTAAGGCATTTCTGGAAAGTCTTTCAAATGTTTGACAAGTTAATTTCGCCATAACTAAATGTGCTGATGAATTCTGACCGACTCTAGACAAGATTTCCTCAATCATATCCTCTGGTAGGTCTTCTAAAATATTCGGTTGTCTACCCTTAACGTCCATTTTATTTTTATACTGTAAAATGGACAAGGATTAGATTCGTAATAACAAACAATACAAGCAATTTTTACATAGAACATAAAAGTACAAGCACATTACAATACATATAATACACAACATGATTACAACCCTCTAATCTGAATCACTGATTTCTTCTTCTTCGGACTTGGTTCGTTTTCCTAATTTTCTAGGAATATATGGTGTTCCTCTAATACGAGCCGTCGTTTTCCATAATGGTTTAGAAAAACCTGGTGGTTTAGAGGTTCCCGAGTCATTGTTACATTTTAGGAAATACGGATGTTGCCGATACATATAAAGTTCATCGGGGTTGGAATCGGGTTTCTCTATTTTTATACATTTTCCCTTATTATTTTCTTTCGCTTTATTAAATTGGGTCGAGGTAATTTTTATAACATCATCGGAATCCTCATCGGGATCCGATTCATCGGAAAATTGGTAATCTTCCCAATATTTTGCTTCCTCGGCGGAAACACCATTGACCATTATTAACTTTGGTCCGTTGGTTGAGGATTTTCTTTTATTTAATCAATTTACTATAGGTATCAATATTTCTTCCTCCGGAACCTCTTCTTCTTCTGGTTCTTCCTCTTCCGATTCCTCCTCTTCTGGTTCCTCTTCTTCCGGTTCCTCCTCTTCCGGTTCCTCCTCTTCCGGTTCCTCTTCGGGAATTTGTGAATCTTCCCAAAATATATTCGACTCTTCATTATTATTAGGTGAATCAATGGGATTTGTACTAGAGGTAGACATCTATTACACAATTTCAAACACGTTAAGAGATTAATATATCACATAATATTTACATGTTAATAATATATAGTTTCCAACAAAAAAAATGTTAAGCAATCGTTTTTGAAGAAAAACACGGTCGAAGTCCAGACTCAATAATGCATCCTAACAAACTCGGTAAGACACACTAATGCAATTTTCTGGTTCTCTAAGAACAACGCTCGGATACCAACTGAAATGTCACGTTCATATTGATTATAAACGTTCCAAATTAATTGATTTCGTCGCTAGGTTTTGACCTCTATATGAGACGTTTTTTCAAAGACTGCATTCATTTTTAAAATAACCATAACCTTTATTTTATCGATAAAGGTTTAAAAAGCATTACGTAGATTATCAAATAATGATAATCTAAAATATACCGTTTACACACGACCATTACATAATGGTTTACAATAAGAATATATTACATCAAAAATAAGTTTCTTGAATGCAGTTTTTACATAATATTATACAAGCATGGACTCCAAATCTTGACCTTATTTTAGTATGCAACAGCGGAAGCTCTTAATAATCACCTGAGAATAAACATGCTTAAAACGTCAACAAAAATGTTGGTGAGTTATAGGTTTAACCTATATATTATCAAATCATAATAATAGACCACAAGATTTCACATTTCAATATACATCATATACATAGAGATAAAATTCATTCATATGGTGAACACCTGGTAACCGACATTAACTAGATGCATATAAGAATATCCCCTATCATTCCGGGAAATTCTTCGGACATGATATAAACGAATTCGAAGTACTAAAGCATCCGGTACTTTGGATGGGGTTCGTTAGGCCCAATAGATCTATCTTTAGGATTCGCGTCAATTAGTAGATCGGTTTACTAATTTTTAGGTTACCAAGCAAAAGGGGCATATTCGGCTTCGATCATTCACCCATATAATGTAGTTTCATTTACTTGTGTCTATTTCATAAAACATTTATAAAACTGCATGTATTCTCATCCCAAAATATTAGATTTTAAAAGTGGGACTATAACTCACTTTCACAGATTTTTACTTCGTCGGGAAGTAAGACTTGGCCACTGGTCGATTCACGAACCTATAACAAATATGTACATATAAATCAAAGTATGTTCAAAATATATTTACAATATTTTTAATACGTTTTACTGTTTTAAATTTATTAAGTCAGCTGTTCTCGTTAGTAACCTACAACTAATTGTCCACAGTTAGATGTACAGAAATAAATCGATATATATTATCTTGAATCAATCCACAACCCAGTGTATACACGTCTCAGGCTATATCACAACTCAAAGTATATATATTTTTGGAATCAACCTCAACTCTGTATAGCTAACTCCAACATTACTGCATATAGAGTGTCTATGGTTGTTCCAAATAATATATATACATGGGTCGATATGATATGTCAAAACATTTGCATACGTGTCTATGGTATCCCAAAATTACATTAGAATACATGTATAATACAATATAAGTTAGCTAGGATATGATTTGTATAGAATTTTTACAATATTTCCCGTAGCTACAACAATCAAAAAATATCCAATCTTGTTTTACCCATAACTTCTTCGTTTTAAATCCGATTTGAGTGAATCAAATTGCTATGGTTTCATATTGAACTCTATTTTATGAATCTAAACATAAAAATTATAGGTTTATAGTAGGAAAAATAAGTTACAAGTCGTTTATGTAAAGGTAGTCATTTCAGTCGAAAGAACGACGTCTAGATGACCATTTTGGAAAACATACTTCCACTTTGAGTTTAACCATGATTTTTGGATATAGTTTCATGTTTATAAGAAAAATCATTTTTCCAGAAGAAAAACTTTTAAATCAAAGTTTATCATAGTTTTTAATTAACTAACCCAAAACAGCCCGCAGTGTTACTACGACGGCGTATATCCGGTTTTACGGTGTTTTTCGTGTTTTCCGGTTTTAAATCATTAAGTTAGCATATTATATAGATATAGAACATGTGTTTAGTTAATTTTAAAAGTCAAGTTAGAAGGATTAACTTTTGTTTGCGAACAAGTTTAGAATTAACTAAACTATGTTCTAGTGATTACATGTTCAAATCTTCGAATAAGATAGTTTTATATGTATGAATCGAATGATGTTATGAACATCATTACTACCTCAAGTTTAGTAGGTAAACCTACTGGAAGTGACAAGAAATGATCTAGCTTCAAAGGATCTTGGATGGCTTGAAAGTTCTTGAAGTAGAATCATAACACGAAAACTAGTTCAAGTAAGATTATCACTCGAATTAAGATAGTTATAGTTATAGGAATTGAATTAAAGTTTGTATATGAGTATTACCTTGATTTATAATGATATATTACTATAAACAACAAGGATTTCTTGAGGTTGGATGATCACTTTACAAGATTGAAAGTGAGCTAATAAACTTGGAAGTATTCTTGATTTTATGAAACTAGAACTTGTAGAATTTATGAAGAACACTTAGAACTTGAAGATGGAACTTGAGAGAGATCAATTAGATGAAGAAAATTGAAGAATGAAAGTGTTTGTAGGTGTTTTTGGTCATTAGTATATGGATTAGATATAAAGGATATGTAATTTTGTTTTCATGTAAATAAGTCATGAATGGTTACTAATATTTTTGTAATTTTATGAGATATTTCATGCTAGTTGCCAAATAATGGTTCTCACATGTGTTAGGTGACTCACATGGGCTGCTAAGAGCTGATCATTGGAGTGTATATACCTATAGTACATATATTTAGAAGCTGTGTATTGTACGAGTACGAATACGGGTGCATACGAGTAGAATTGTTGATGAAACTGAACGAGGATGTAATTGTAAGAATTTTTGTTAAGTAGAAGTATTTTGATAAGTGTCTTGAAGTCTTTCAAAAGTGTATGAATACATATTAAAACACTACATGTATATACATTTTAACTGAGTCGTTAAGTCATCGTTAGTCGTTACATGTAAATGTTGTTTTGAAACCTTTAGGTTAACGATCTTGTTAAATGTTGTTAACCCATTGTTTATTATATCTAAAGAGATGTTAAATTATTAAATTATCATGATATTATGATATATTAATATATCTTAGTATGATATATATATACAGTTAAATGTTGTTACAATGATAATCGTTACATATATGTCTCGTTTCGAAATTCTTAAGTTAGTAGTCTTGTTTTACATATGTAGTTCATTGTTAATATACATAATGACATGTTTACTTATCATTTATCATGATTAAACATAGTGTAACAATATCTTAATATGATTCATATGTAATTAGTAAGACGTTGTTATAACGATAATCGTTATATATATCGTTTCGAGTTTCTTAATTCAATAAACACAATTTCATGTATATAACTCATTGTTAAAATACCTAATGAGATACTTACTTATCATAATATCATGTTAATTATATATATAATCATATATATGTCATCATATAGTTTTTACAAGTTTTAACGTTCGTGAATCACCGGTCAACTTGGGTGGTCAATTTTCTATATGAAACCTATTTCAATTAATCAAGTCTTAACAAGTTTGATTGCTTAACATGTTGGAAACACTTAATCATGTAAATATCAATTTCATTTAATATATATAAACATGGAAAAGTTCGGGTCACTACACGAGGGGTAAGCAAAAGCTTAGTGAATGCGACAATCATATAAATATGCATACAACCTACTTACTTGCCTTACCGCATACAATGCATATATCACACATTCACCGAAGGCATTACAACATCATATAGGCACAATAATAATGCTAGCAATACACAACACGTACATTATGGTTAACCATAAATACAAGGGAGTGGTTCTCGTGAATGACCACTAGTGTTCACAACAACCATTAGTGCACTTACACGCCCAATGTGATACTAACCCCATGGGTGGTATCGAACGCTCGAACTTTAAACCCACCCGTCACGCTCAATGTGGTATCGAATGCCCGAACTTTAAATCCACATTTCACGCCACATGTAATGATGTGGTATCAACTCCCGAACTTTAAACCCACATCACACTCCAACATACATGATGATATGTTATCGACTCCCAAACTTTAAACCTATATCACATGCCAACACGATGTGGTATCAACTCCCGAACTTTAGCCCACATCTCACACACACAAGCAAATAAATTATATACATACATATATAATTATCACACTCATCTCACACTCATCTCGGTTCTTTACGAGTAGTTTTCACAAGTTAAGCTCTGAATCAACCGATTAGCAATTTACCTATGCAAATAATACACACAACAAGCTATAATCAACTCTAGCTCGTTACCCAAAACACACAAGTGCAAATTCAACCTAATATGCACTTGAACACCAACGCTAGGTCAAAACCCATGACCATAGTCACTTAATCACTAATAGCTAGTGGTTAAGCTTCAACCTTACCAATTAGCACAATTCTAGTACTTCAAATACTTCTTAACCCAAACTCATAAAACCCATTTTGACCCATAAGTTAAAGCAACAAGAATCAAGTTTACACAACATGGTACAACACTATAATCACTAGTTTTACAAGTTTCAAACTTACAAATTCGTCATCTGAAACCCTAGATTTCAATTTAGGATTTACACACCGAAAATACACACCAAGAACCCTAATTTCACAACAAATTAGGTCTTAGACTCAACACCAACCCAAACCCTAACCCTAACTCGAATTTAAAGGATAAAATTCGGATTAAAGCTTTACCTTTGAAGCAAAAAAGAGTTAGGAGCAGCAACAACAAGAGATGGGTTCCAATTTGGGGATTAAACAAGCTTCTTCTTGCAAAACTTGAACTTTCTTACTCTAAAACTTTCTCTCACTAACATTGGGAGTGTTTGAGGATGAGTGAAATGAAAGAGTGAGGATCCGGATCTGGTTAACACCCCCAATGGTCGTTTATGCAAAATTGCAAAATAATTCCCAAAATTTTATTATTTTTAATTACAAAAAGATCCTCCTGCGCGACACGCAAAAATGACGAGCAACGTGCGATATAACTGAAAATCATTTATGGTTGTTACATAAGTGATGGAAAATATTAATGTTTATATAGTTAATTATAAATGTATGTTTATTTGAACACATTTTCTTATCTAATTAATGATAACAGGCTCATATATAATTAGGATACAGTTTAAATGTTCTTTTGAGATTTCATTAGATAAACTTGAATGACAAAGAAAAAAATATTTTGCTCTTGATATATAGGATAGGATTGAAAGATAATTGAATAAATTTGATAGCAAAAACCGTTCATTTTTGAGTGTGTTTGGATGAGCTAATTGTTAGTTGGTGTTGGAGTTTGAAGTTGTACTTTAAGTTTGAAGCTGGAAGCTAGAATTAATCTTATTGTGAATATTGGTAAAGTAGTCGGAGCTAAAAGTTTATTGTTGTTAAATAACTTAAAATAATAAATTTTTACATCCAACAACAACTGACTGAAATTCTGTCAAATGGAGGGAGGTAAACAATCGATTAAGAAATCGGTAGAAACCATTGGTGACAAACCCTGATTTTAACCTCAGTAACAATCGAGTGAAATTCCACAAAAAGGAAGTAAACAATCGATTGAGAAAACCGTCGAAATTATCGGTGACAAAAGCCTCTGATAAAGAAGATAAAAATTAGGTCGAAAGCATGGAAGGAGATAGAAGTTAGGTCGTGCCATGGTATCATACACAAATGAGGTGGATAACATTTGAAGTAATTAGGTAGATGGAAGGGTATTTTAGTATTTGGATGTTATAAGTACACTTTTGATTGGTTTTGATGCATAAAAGAAAAAAGAAAAAATTACGAAAAAATGTAAAAAGACATATGAGGACAATCGAAATAGTAACTCCTCTTAGGGCAGTAATAACTCTCTCAAATAGTCATAAGAATAATATATTAAAGAGCTTTGTAGTAAATTTATTTTTATAATCTCTAATTTTTTCATAAGTTATTTGTTTATATTGTGTAGCTTATTTTTTTTTTAATACGCCACTAATAAGCTTCTATGTATTTGTATAACAAACAAACTTATAGTTATACCTTATGAAAAAATTAGCTCGGACTTCTAGAAGCTTGTCATCCAAACATCCGGATCCCATGGCAATTGTGAACCCAAATACTAGCTTGGAGGCATCCCTCGGGGCTAGAATTAGTCACTTAAAAGGAAGTCCTTTTATTGTAGGGAAAACACCCAAACAATATTAGGTTGCCGTCAAAAACGACCTAGATAAGGCACCCTCACATTAGGAAGTGGAATGACAACATCAACTGCGGAAGATGAGCGGTACACTCATTAGGAAATTGGTAAAAGAGATGCGAAGATTGAAAAAGTAAAATTGCGGGCGTAAACAACAACTTTACTGGGAGGGGGACGAGTGACACAATCATTAGGAAGTGGAAAGACAACTGCAATAACATGGGGATGTTGTTTACTCATTTCTTCTAAAAACTTTTGGTAAAAAAACTTCCAACAATCATAACATTTAATGGTGTCATATGGCAAACGTGCATCGAATACAAACCTGAAAGAAAGTTTTATGGAAGTCAATTGAAAAAAGTAAGGAAAGTAATTATAGGGTATAAAAATTTGTAGTTAAAAAGAATTTGAAAATTCAGTGAAATACAAAAGTTTTAGGGGTTTTAATCGACACTTTATACGTGGATTAAAAGAAAAATGGTAATAATTTGAAATGTGTTATAAAATATCTAGATTGGATGTTAATTTTATTATTATTATATTTCTTGCATAGTAATATTTTATACTATAAATAGACATGTATGGTAGCCATTTAAGGGGTACCATTTCTCTTGAAATATCAATATCAATATTTCTTCTCTCTTTCTTCTCTCTCTTTTTCTCTCTTTGTTCTTATAACCATTAAAGGTAGTTATAAGCCTACTGAATTATAACACGTTATCAGCACGAAGAGCTTAGTGTAATCAAAGGATATCTCAAACGATCACGAGTCACTAATCAAGGTATGAAATTATTAATAATTTTCAGACTCGGACATATCAAATTTTGGACTACTAACATTTTGAACTACTAATTTTTATTAAGTTCTTAGTGCATTTGTATTGTTCTTATTATATGGTTGGCTCTGCCACCTAAATTATATATGGTCGACACTGTCGCCTAACTATCATTTATGTTTACTAACTTTTATTAACTTCACTAACATTTATATTTATGTTATTTAAGTTATATATGGTCGGTTATACCGCCTGAATTATATTTTCTGTAATCTAACTCTTATTAACTTCACTAACATTTATATTTATGTTATTTAAGTTATATATGGTCGGTTATACCGCCTGAATTATATTTTCTGTAATCTAACTCTTATTAACTTCACTAACATTTATATTTATGTTAATAAGACCTCATGATTGTACGCAACACGTCATTTGACAACACGGTACTTTATGTACGCAACACGTCATTTGACAACACGGTACCATGGGTCGAGATTAATTCCGATCAATACGAATACGATGGGGTCTTTATATGTTATCTAACATTTATGATTACTTATGCAATTAATCATTATTTATTTCATGCATACTAATGTTTATTCTTAAATTTATAAATCTTAAAAGTTAAAATAAGAAAAAGTAGTTTGTATTTTTATTAAAAGTAAATCTTAAAAGTTAAAATACAAAAAGTAGTTTGTATTTTTATTAAAAGTAAATCTTAAAAGTTAAAATACAAAAAGTAGTTTGTGTTTTTATTAAAAGTAAATCTTAAAAGTTAAAATAAAAAAATTAGTTTGTATTTTTATTAAAAAGTAAATCTTAAAAGTTAAAATAAAAAAAGTAGTTTGTATTTTTATTAAAAGTAAATCATAAAAGTTAAAATACAAATAATAGTTTGTATTTTTATTAAAAGTAAATCTTAAAAGTTAAAATAAGAAGAAAAAAAAAGGAATGGTAAAATGGAGTAGCTTTTTGTCAAAAATGAAGTATTGAAAATGAAGTGGTCTCCTTCTATAATTAAAAAAAATATACTTTCATCAAATGAATTTTTTTTTGTGGCCGACAATTCCAAACACGAGTCAGTGTTTAGTTTATCAAGAATATCTCTTGATTTGGTGAAAGGTCACGATCACGATATCGGGTGTTGTGAAAGAATTAAAAAAATTAGTCAAGTGGCCTTTTAAAAACTAGAAAGTTTTTTTTTAAACAAAAAGTTTTTATATATTTATAATTTACAGGTAACGTAAAAAAAAGAAAGTTTTTTTTTAAAAAACAAAGAAAGTGTTTAAATGAGTTTTATAGAAAGGGGGAAGCAAAGTAAAAAAAAAAAACTTTTTTCAAAACTTGTCAAATGTTTTGTTAAAAACGTGACCGTTGAAAAAAGGAGGTTAAATAATAAAACTTAAAAAAACAAATTATTTTTTTAAGAGTGTGCATCAAAATGGCCCGTTTAATAATGGGAGTTAAAAAAAGATAGTCAAATTGTTTCAACGAACAAGGGTTCAATTGGATGTTTCTTAAAAAAAAAAAATCCAAATTTTCAGTTATTTGATTTAAAAAAAAAAGAAAAAAAAACCGTCACCTATTACCCCAACCATACAACACCACTGATGCCACGTTATTTCTTTTTCTATTTCAAACGACCATAAACCATTGAATGGATCCTTGCAAAAATTATTAACATTGTTGTTTGGAAACAAGTGACGAGTATTAATATTATACCCTCGACAAGCTGATAATGACAAGGAATTTGTGGCCTGTTTAAATGTGATATATAATTTAATCAAATGAAAGTGCACCACTTGATATAATTTACCCCACATGTACGTAAAATAAGAATGGGTTGATTGGTAGCATAACCTTTCTTGGTCCACCAATATCTTTTTTCTTTAATGAGCCGTGATTTGTGAAAATGTGTATTGGAATTATTAGTCTACTATGATTAATTTTGGCCGTGAACATGATAAGGAGAATTAGGATATAATTGAAACATTTACAAGTGGGGGTAGTTACAAAAGTAAAAAAAAAAAAAAAAAAAAAAATCCGCGGGTACGGGTAATAGATCCAATGAATCCGCATCCACGACCCGCGGGTGCTATCCCTAATTGTGACAAATACAAATCAACTAAAAGTCTAAAAGATAAATGCTCTTATAGGGACCAAATGTTCACAATAATTGCCTAAGCTAGATATGAAACAAATAGTTCATCAAGAAAAAAATATGCATCTAAAGCTTCTACTGAAAATTAATGTGCAAGGTACAACATATAACTATATGGTCAAATTCATTTGAGCCTTCGGAGTCACAAGTATATGATGTATATATATATTACTCAATTAACAAAATAGTAAATCTAAATTAATTCATATGAATAGTAAAACGAAATTAATTAATTTACTATTCACATAAAAAAGCGCATATGATGAAAAGCGTAGCGCATATAATAAGCGCGTATGATAAAAAGCGAATATGATGAAAAACACAGCGCATATGGTGAAAAACACAGCGCATATGATTAAAAGCGTATATGGTGAAAAGGATATATGATAAAAAAAAACACATATGGTGATTTATAAATAAATAAAAAAAAAAAAAACACATATGGTGATTAATGGAGAGCACATATGGTGATTAATGAAAAGTATATTATGAAAAAGAATCACAAATATTTCTTGAAAGAATTCAAGGTAAGATATATGAACCAATTCATCCATCATGTGAACCATTTTGATATTTCATGGTTCTAATAGACGCATCTAGCGGATGGTCTCATATTTGTATGTTATCAAGCCGTAATATGGCATTTGCAAAGTTTCTTGCACAAATTATTAAATTGAGAACATATTATTCTGATTACACCATTAAAAGGATGAGACTTGATAATGCTGGTGAGTTAACATCTCAAGCATTTAATGATCATTATATATCTACAGGG
This sequence comes from Rutidosis leptorrhynchoides, assembly GCF_046630445.1. NCBI lineage: Eukaryota > Viridiplantae > Streptophyta > Magnoliopsida > Asterales > Asteraceae > Rutidosis > Rutidosis leptorrhynchoides. The sequence goes on from NC_092333.1 coordinate 150,908,975, forward strand.
ATTGTTGTTGAACATCCAGTTGCTCATGTGCATACACAAAATTGGTTTAGCTGAATCAATAGATAAACGCTTGCAGCTAATAAATAGACAATTGATAATGAGTACAAAACTCTCAATATTTATATGTGGACATGTAAATTTACATGCTGCGACATTAATTCGCATTATACCATGTGAAAGTCATAAATATTTTCACTTACTACTTGATTTTGGCCAAGAGTCAAATATTTTCCACCTTAGAACATTGGTTGTGCAGTGTATGTTCCAATTGTATCACCACAACACAATAAAATGTTTTTTCAAAGAAAGATGGTAATATATTTTGGATATAAAGCATCTTCAATCATAAGATATATTGAACCCATGATGGGTGATGTTTTTTTTACAGCACGTTTTGCTGATTGTCATTTTAATAAAACATTATTCCCTAGATTAGGGGGTGAAGTAAAAAAAAATAAATAAAATGATGCTTCATATTAAGGTATATTGAACTCGCACAAAAGAATGTGAAACGAAAGTTCAAAAATAATGCATATGCAAGAACTTGCAAATTAATTACTTTATGCATTTACAGATATAAAAAAGTGACTAAATCATATATACCAGCGATAAATGCTCCAGCTCGAACTGAAATTCCAAAAGCTGGCAATAATGTCACTGTTGAGTCTTTGCCACGCATCAAACGTGGAAGATCAATTGGTTCCGAAGATAAAAATCCTCGAAAAAGAAAATCAGCTGATAATGAGGTAAGAGAAAGTGTTCAAGAAGAACCACAAATCAATATTCCTTCTGCAGAGGATATTGATAAATGTAAATACTAAAATTGCGATAAATTATGCAATATTATGGAACCGGAATGAAATTAAAATCTCTATGAGATATTTTCATATAATGTTACAATGACATCATGAATAAAGATGATGATCTGGAACTAAAATCTGTCATTGAATATACAAAATGGACATGATTGAGCTCAATGGAAAGGAGCAATACTAGCTGAATTAGAATCGCTCGATAAAAGAAAAGTTTTCGAATCAATCGTTATCACTTTTAAAGATGTGAAACGTATGGGATACAAATGAATTTTTATCCGAAAAGAAACGTGCAAATGAAGTTACAAGGCAAAAGTAGACTTGTAACTCAATATTTCCCACAATGACCAGAAATGAATTAGGAGGAAAACTTATCCTCCTGTAATGGATACAATTACTTATTAGATACTTAATCAACCTGGTAGTTATTTAAATGCATCTCATGAATGTTGTTACTACTTATCTGTATGGATCACTTAATAGTGATATATATGAATATACCTAAAGGGTTAAGGTATCATAAGTATCTAATGTAAAACCCAAGGGAATATATTCCATTAAATCACAAAGATTTCTAAGTGGGTTTATACAAACGGGACGTATGTGGTATAACCGATTAAATGACTACTTGATAAGAAAAAGGGTATACATATAAACTTATTTTGCACGTATGTTTTATAAAAACAATGTTCGGATATGTGATCGTAGTTGTTTATGTCAATGTTCTTAACATCATATGAACAAATAAAGAGATCTATGAAATCATTCAACTTCTAAAGAATTATTTTGAAATAAAAAATCTTGAAAAAACCAAGTATTGCCTTGGATTGCAAATTGAGCATATGCCTAATGGTCTACTTGTACATCAAACAACTTATACTGAAAAGATTTTAAAACATTTTTTTTAAAGATAAAGCCAATTGGTTGTTAGATCACTCAATATTGACACTGATCTATTTCATCCCTGCGAAGATCATGAAAATTTTAACAGATCGGAAGTTCTATATTTTAGTGCAATTGAGGTTCTTATGTATCTTATAGATTATACAAGATCTGACATTTCTTTTGCAGTTAATTTGTTGACAAGATTCAGCTCAGCCCCTACCAAAAGACATTGGAATGGGATCAAACAAATAGTTTGATACCTTCGGGGAACTACTGATTTATAATTATTTTATTCTAACAACTCGAAACAAGATTTGTTTGGTTATACAGATGTAGATTATTTATCCGATCTACATAAAGCTAAATCTCAAACTGGATATGTATTCCTAAATGGAGGCACCGCAATATCATGACGTTCTCAAAACAAACACTTGTTGCAACATCATCAAATCATGCCGAAGTGATTGCATTACATGAAGCTACTCGGGAATGATTTTAGTTAAGATCAATGATACAAATCATTATTGATTCTTGTGGACTAGAACGCTATAAAAGCGTAACAACTATCTATGAAGATAATACAGCTTACATAATACAAATGAAAGAAGAGTATCAAAAATGACAGAACAAAACATAAATGCTGACGAGGCGCTAAAGCTATAAACGGTCTTAACGGTCATAAGTTTGATGGAAAAGAATGGTATATTGGTAAGGCTCAGAAAAAGACTGAAAGGGAATAGGAACTGAAACAACGGTTTGAACAAACCATGAAGGAGACTGTAGACAAATCACGAGGGCCAAACTTGTACATAAAAGATTTAGATGATACAGTTTCAGATGAAAACCTCAGATTCTTCTCATATACTCAAGATCTCGTAAAAGACAACCAGATTAAAATGAGATACGTTCAATCAACAACTCTGCTGATCTTTATACCAAAGCACTGCCAACTGCTATTTTCAGAACACACGTTCATAATATTGGCATGAGGCATGTTCAGAAGATGTAACAACTCAGGCGTTGCCTACTTGAGGGGGAGTCAACTCTATGCTGCACTCTTTTTCCCTTAGCTAAAGTTTTATCCCAATGGGTTTTCTTTAGCAAGGTTTTTAACGAGGCAGTACTAGTTATTCTCTAATAAAATTGTCATCCAAGGGGGAGTGTTATAAAATATCTAGATTGGATGTTAATTTTATTATTATTATATTTCTTGCATAGTAATATTTTATACTATAAATAGACATGTATGGTAGCCATTTAAGGGGTACCATTTCTCTTGAAATATCAATATCAATATTTCTTCTCTCTTTCTTCTCTCTCTTTTTCTCTCTTTGTTCTTATAACCATTAAAGGTAGTTATAAGCCTACTGAATTATAACAAAATGATATTTTGTTGTATTTTATTTAGAGTTTAATGATCGCAAATTTTCAAAATGCAACCATCAAAATGTGGGGATTTAATGGTGTACCATATAGTTTACACGCATTAAGAACGACGAAATATTACCCAGAAGACGGAAGACGTACTCAAAAGAAGCAGAAAAGATGAGATAGAGGTACTTTTTATAAAAGATGTTCAGAGCTCTTCGGAATGATCATCTAATAAAGATAAATTGGGCGCCCATCCTTTTGCGTAAGCGCTGCAGGGCGCTTCAAATGCATAATCCCTAAATATCAAAGTATAGAGCACATGAGCAGCACACATGCCACGCCAGTATAAAGCTCAAAGTCGGTTACGTGATTTTCCTATAAATCAATCAATAATAACGCGGCACGTGTCTTCGACAATCCGGAGACCCCATGTGTCTATAAATAGGGCACATGGACCATCATTTTTTAGACACTTAGACTTATGACAAAGAACACATTTTCTCTTACACACAGTACTTTCTCTCTCCAAGACTCGAGGGCATAGGAACAGAACGATAGACAGGCCAACTTACAATTTGGCTCCAGAGATTGACTTAGCCATCCCACGATCCCATTATCGTGATCCGGATTCGGACGGACGCTGTCCAGAGAGAACACTCAATCAACAATTTTCTCAATCAAGAATCTTACCATGTACGTGTACCTGTAGCCGCTATCCGAAAAGAGGTACAAATAGATGACAAGGAAATAAGTATTTTGTTCTTGATATATAAATATGATTGAAAGATAATTGAATAAATAAATTAACAAAAACAAGTCGTATTGAGTGTGTATGTGATAATGCTAAAAATGAACATATATTTCATAGCATTATCCTTCCAGAAAGACAAGCTTTTAGTTGCAAATTTTCTATTTACACGTGATATTCGTTTAAATAATAAAAGGTGAAGACAAAAGACAGATTCGACGATTTGAAGACGCAAATGACCAAAAAGCTCAAATGTAAAAGATACAATCCAAGTGGTTCAAATTATTGATGAGAAACGTCTAAAAATGACAAGAGTACAAGCTGTAAAACGCAAAGTACAAGATATCTATGCGTACGAAAGGACGTTCGAAAATCCGGAACCAGGACCTGAACCAACTATCAACGCGCGACGCAACGGACCTAAAATTACAAGTCAACATTGCACAAGAATATAATATAATATATATATAATTATATATATTATATTATATATATTAATTTAATCAGCAGCCCACGTTTTTAAAAGCCAAAAATATCTGATCCAGCTGGCCATGCGATCGCATGGCCTGGAAGAGTTAATCTCATGCGATCGCATGAGCCCAACAGTTGGGTCAGGTCCTATAAATTGCAACGTTTGATCGACGAATTATACACCTTATTCAATCTGATCTCTCACTCTCTCAATATATATTTATATTTATATTTTATAATTATATTTTTAATATTAAGTTAATAATAAGGTTATAGTAGCGAATGTTTTAAGTTTGTAAGTCGAAACTCTGTCCATGTAACACTACGCGATTAATACTCATTGTAAGTTATGTTCAACCTTTTTAAATTAATGTCTCGTAACTAAGTTATTATTATGCATATTTAAGTCGAAGTAATCGTGATGTTGGACTAAATATTAAGACTGGGTTATTGGGCTTTGGACCATAATTGGGGTTTGGACAAAAGACCGACACTTGTGAAAATTGGACTATGGGCTATTAATGGGCTTTATATTAACTAAATGATATCTCATTAATTTAATATAGAGATTTATAATTTGACGTATTTATATATAACCACATATGCTTTATTGGGTACGGTGGGCGGGATATTTATAAATACTAATAATTGTTCATTTGACCGGATACGGGGATGGATTAATAGTCAATGGACTCGTTAAAACAGGGGTGCATTACATTCAAGGGTAATTTGTGTAATTGTTAACAAAGTATTAAAACCTTGGATTACACGCAGTCGATAACCTAGTGTAATCATTAAACAAAGTATTAAGACCTTATTACAGTTTAAGTCCCCAATTAGTTGGAATATTTGACTTCGGGTATAAGGTTAATTTGGCGAAGACTTTCGTACTTTATAATTATGACCGATGGACTATTATGGACAAAACTATATGGACTTATCAAATAATCCAGGACAAAGGACAATTAACCCTTGGTAATAAATTAAAATCAACACGTCAAACATCATGATTACGGAAGTTTAAATAAGCATAATTCTCTTAATTTATATCTCATTGTACTTTTATTTACCGTCAATTTAAATTATCGCACTTTTAATTATTGTACTTTTAATTATCGCACTTTTAATTATCGTCATTTACTTTACGCTTTAAATTAAGTTATATTTATATTTTGCTTTAGGACTTAAAAATCGACAAAGCGGTCATTAAACGGTAAAACCCCCTTTTATAATAATAATAATAATAATAATAATAATAATAATAATAATACCACTTATATATATATATATATATATATATATATATATATATATATATATATATATATATATATATATATATTTATACAAATATAGTTGTGAAAAAAATATAGCGTTAAACTCAGCCAGCTCCTTGTGGAACGAACCGGACTTACTAAAAACTACACTACTCTACGATTATGTACACTGCCTATAAGTGTTGTAGCAAGGTTTGGGTATATCCATTCTATAAATAAATAAATAACTCGTGTAAATTATATCGTATTTATTTATATTTTGTAATAAAATATAATCTATTTTGTACTACCCCTCACACACATCAGTATGGATGAGTTAGTTATTAGTTGAGTTGGAGGTTTTAGCTTAAGTTTCAAGCTGGAAGTTAGAAATTTTTTTTTTTTTTTTTTTTTCGTAAATGTTGGTAAAGTAACTGGAGCTAGAAGTTTATTGTCGTTAACTAACTTAAAATAAAAAGATATAAATTGATAAAATAATATATTAGAGGGCTTTCTAGTAATTTTATTTTTATAAGCTCTATATTTTTTCATTAACTACTTGCTCATATTTGTAGAGCTTATGTTTCCATTAAGCTACTAATAAGCTTCTATGATTTTTTCTTCTCGTGTGTGGAGAAATCTTTATTTACACGTGGGTGGAGAAATCTTTCTCTACACGTGGGTGGAGGAACGACTTCTCTTCTATTCTAGGTTAGAAGAATGATTGTCTACATCTCACATTTCTCATATAATGCGGAATTGGATATTGTTGTTCTTGCAAACAAAGCTTATAGTTAGACCTTATGAAAAAATTAGCTTAAGTTTCTAGAATCTTTTCATCCAAACACCAGAGTCCCAGAGCGCTTGTGAACTCAAATACAATCTAAGAGGAATCCCTAGGGCAAGAACGGGTCATTGGGTCACTATGTCACTTAAAGAGAAGTACCTTTCATCTAGGGAAGACACCCAAACCCAATCGATATTGGGTTGCCGTCAAATGCGACTTAGAAAAGGCACTTGTTCAAAAGGAGTACAATCTGGTACTCTTTTCTAAGAATTGGGATCTTCTGATCTAGAAAAAAGAGGATGATTTTTTATTTTTTATTAAAAAACTAATAGAATCCTTGAGAGAAAAAACCACTTGCAACCCGGAAAAATGCGTCCTCCACTTGGAAATGGAAAATTAAAAGCCTTTTAAATTGGGCTCAAGCCCAAGACTTAAATATAGTCCAAATTACAAAATTTCTGTATTAAAAGCCTACGACAAGTCAGAGACTCGAATATAGGCCGCTTCTAACCACTGCTACCCATTCAAGTTACTTCCCTGCCGTAAAATTACTCCATTGCAAAATATTTCTGTTCCTTTCGTGATGTTTTTTGCACAACTGGAAGCCAATTTTAGAGGTATAATTATAATTATTCCAACATTTCTTACTTATGCTAAAATTTCGTAATTGATATGGAATATTGTTATAAACCTTTTTATTTACTCCCTCCCTCACTATGTTATTGTCCGGTATATTATTTTGAGATGTTCAAATTAATTGTTCCTTAAACTGTGTGTTTTTTTTGTCAGAGTGAAGCTAACCTTAGGTGCTTCAAGATGCGTTAGTTAGGGTCTGTGGATCGACTGTATTAATTTATTTATTTATTAGTATTTGTTAATTAACTGATTACTAGAATTGCTTTCTGAAATAATAATCTGATATGTGTTAGGTTATAGTGTGATCATTTGTTTCTTAACTTCGTATTGGTGACCAACTTGGTTGAAGTTTTTGACTAGTTAGTGATTAGTTACGTAAACTACATGTTACGAAAGGACTTACTCTCGTCGCTTACCTATTTTGGTGAATTGTGGAGCTCAGGTAGGATTGTGAACAGTGACAACTTGGTTACTTGCTTAGTATTTTATCTTGAAGGTGTGGATCCTTAATTATTTGTTAGAAAACACAGTTTTATTTTATTTTTAACTACTGTTGATTATATAAATGAGGCTAAAATGGTAGTAATGTTTAATGTTTAATTATTAAGGTTGACTTTTGGGAAGATTTTTTTAAGAAAGTATTAGATCTCTCTACCATGATGTACTTCGTACCATAACCGAATTGTCACATCAGCGCTACGTTAGAACTGCCTCATTCATGCCATCCATGACACCCTTTTTAGAATAACTAGGAACTTACTATATTATCAAATATAACTGAAAGTACAAATGTTAATGCTATGTGTACAAACATTTATTGCCACCAACTATTCTGACATATGTTCAAAAAGGACGAGAGTACAGACGATGGAGTGTTGAGGAAGTGACTGCGCCATTGGTGTCCTCCGAAGAAACTTTGAGACAGATTTGAGACAACGGTTGGCATTGGTCTTAAGATATAGACGATAATGAAGCATAGGTTCTATCTTTTCAAATACATATAAAGTATAACCTTGAGTACGTGTGTTTGCAGCTATTTAGTTGTAGTGATCATTCGAAGTTAAGATCTACGAGAATCTGCATATCAGTAGTTTGATTGATAATATGAACTCGTAGGAAGTCGAGCGGTTAAGTCAACAATTTCCTCTGACCTGCCTCATATATATTCATTTTTTATTAGTTCATAAGATGGAATAAGGGCAGTTCATAAATTTTCAATTTGAATAAATCTTCTGGTTAAGTGAACATCAGAGTTCCATATATGTTGTTACATTCAGGAAAGATTAAAAAGCATAACTTAAAGTTCCTGTTATCTATTTTACATCAACCTGATACATGTTTCTATTTTTATAACCTTTTTTTTTTTTTTTTTTGGCTAGAGAAGGGTTCGTTGTGTCTGTCAAATACAAACTTCATACATCATAGGTATAAAACAAGACCGGATTATGCTCGACATTTGTATATTGTAATTCGATTGCCAAGGTTTGAGATATCAATGGCCAAGGCCGAGCTCAACAGTAAGCCTATACTGTGCTGTAAACAAAGGCATTTCAAATATATAAATTTTCTGTGGGAAAAACTCCAAATTTTTTTCAAGTCCCGGAGCAAACAAAAATTTCGAGAACTGACAACTGAACTGAAAATATCATGTCTTGTTTCGGTCAGGTCCGGTCTCAGTTTTGCTCTTCGATTATGTTCGTCTAGATTGGTTTTTGCACACCCTACTTGTTAGGACAGGTTGTGTATTATATTGTACTAATCTTCGAATTAATATGTTACTCCCTCCTTTCCAAAAACACAGTCTCATTTGACTTTTCAAAATCTTTATCCTTCAGCTTTGACTTTTAATTGTTTCGTTTGTATTATAAAATACTTCAAAAAAGTTATACCAATGAAAGATACATCTAAAACTCAGTTTATTCATATAATTTTCAACAAATATGATATCATACAAAATAAACTTTTCAAAGTCAAAGTTGAAAAAGATATCTATAGTCAAAGTTGACAAACAAAGACCTCAAAAGTTAAACTGTCAAAAGTAAATCTAGGACAGTTAATGTGAGACGGAAGGAGTATTTCCAAACAATTGCAGGCAATTTCTGCTACTAGTTCATAAGTGCCATCTGCCTTAGTGTTCTTGCGACAGTGGAAGTAAGTATATGTTTTAAGTTGGATGATGTAAATGCTCATCTGACGTTTTCCATTGTCAAATACTAGTAGCTGGAAGTTCAGCACATTTACTTTTAAATGGGTCGATTGGGTTATATTTTACTTATGAATGGGTCGATGGGGTTATAATTTATCTCTAGTAAAAATAGTAAATGCATGAGGTTTGCCCCTAGTTACCTGGGAGGGTGTGTTGGGAAAAATAGAAATAATAATCTGATGAGTCAAAAGTGTTTTGCAGTTTTAGAGTCTGAAGATTTAGAGTCTGAAGTTGCAAACTCTGGAATTACTGAAGTAAACGTATGATGATTTCTTGAAGCCAAAGTCATAGAATATTCTGGAGATATGCTTGTTATTTAAGAAAATTTGTTTTGAAGATTTGATTTTATCTCCAGAGTTGACTTCCTAATTAATAGTTAATTTGATGTATTTTAGTTTATCTTTTCCACTTTTATTGCAAGTAGTTATGGAAACCAAATCTCCAGATTTGGTTTTTACCTGTATAAATAGGGGCGTATGTTTTCTTATGAATCTGTACTTTGCACGATCTATTATCTAATTCTTATTCTATTCATCGTGTTCTCTCATTTTCTGCACTATAATTCTTATTTATTGTATAAAGTGAGAGTCTGGTGTTCATAGTCCTATTACTGTGAACTAATAACTGGTATCAGAGCAGGAAAGGTGTAAATCCTATCTCGGTGATCTTTAAAACGATCCATATTTTTTAATCAAAAGGTCTATCAGTATTATTACTACCCCAGATATGGCTATAATTGAAAAGGCTTGTGGTTCTAGCAAGTTTCAGGAAGATCTGAAAGCTGTTGAGAAGATGGATAAGGACACTACTTGCAATAAAGCATCTGCATATAAGGTATAAAACTTTGTGAACTATCTTGATAATGAAAAAGTGAGAATGTTTCAGTACTTGCTGCTTGACTTTGAATGGTGTTTAAAAGACATTGATAGGTTAAGAACACAAATTTTTGATCTTAAAAATATCATCAAAGACAAAGATGCTGAAATTAAAGACTTAAAAAAATGTGAGGTTGAACTTGACACCTATAAAATGGCATACACAGAAGAAACTAAAAGATTAAATACTGAATTAGGAAGATCAATGAAAAGGTCAAAATACTATGAATCAATTTGTAAATCTTGGTGTGTATCTTCCAAAAAGAATCCTGATGCTATTGCCAAACAAATTCCAAATGATGTCAAAGCTATACTAGGTGAAAACTACATATTAAATAAAAATGTGAAAGTTGATCCAAGTGTATTCAAACCTGACATTTTACCAAACACATTTGTAAAATTTGATGGTGACAAAAAGATTTTAACCAATACTTTTGTAAGATCATTAGATCCCGTCGAGCCTTCTGAGACTATAATACTTGAAAATAAAAATCCATTAGAGTCTGAACTCTTGAAACCTTCAGACTCTAACAGTTTAGTCTCACAAAATGAAAGTGTATGTTCTGACCTGAAGTTTGACACTCATGAGTCAAGTTGAAAGGACAACTCTGAATCATCCTCTGATGCTAGCATTTGTTCAGATCCAAAAAGGTCAACTAAGAGAAGGTCAAAGTCAAATCAAGCTAAGACTATTCATAAACTCAAAAAGAAAATTTCAAAACTCAATTAAAAAATCGAGAGTCAAGAAAAACCTTCAGTTAAAAGAACATTTTGTTTTCCTAAGAAAATTGAGAAGGAATGGAAACCCAAAGTTTGTGAAAATAAAAGTGTCTTAAAATATGTTAAGGACAAGTTGATCTAGATTGGAAACAAAGCTTTTGTCTGGAGAGTGAAGGGCACTCCAATTGAACCCACTGAAAAGTGGGTTCCCCTTAAAAACTAATCATTCTCTTTTGTTTGTGTCTTGTGTAGCACGGTAGTATGTGGTATCTGGATAGTGGCTGCTCAAGACACATGACTGGATGCAAAGAGCATCTAGTAAGGTTTGTTGAAGAAAAGGGTCCTTCTGTAAGATATGGGGATAATTCTGTTGCAAAGACTATTGGTTATGGTACTGTTAAAGTTGAAAGTGTTACATTTAAGAAAGTTGCTTTAGTTGAAGGGCTGAAACATAATCTGCTGAGTGTGAGCAAAATTGCTGATGAAGACTGTGAATTCAGAATTAGGAAGAAAGCTGGTATTATTTATGATCCTAAAGGAAGGCCAACACTTGTGGCTTGGAGATTTCAAAATGAGTACATGTTGGATCTAGAATCTGTTGATGCTGGAATTGAGACATGTCTGTACTCTCAGACTGTCCCTGAGCTCAATTGGCTTTGGCACAAAAGGTTTTCTCATCTTAATTTTAAAAATATCAATGAGCTTTCCAAAAAGAAGCTTGTATGAGGTCTTCCACAACAACCTTTCAAGAAAGATAAACCTTGTTCTACTTGTATTATGGGTAAACAGACCAAAACAAAGTTTTCCTCAAAAACCCTGGCTACCATCAGTGATCCACTTCACATGCTTCACATGGATCTGTTTGGTCCAATGAACACAAGTAGTCTGGGTGGAAAAAGATATACTCTGGTGATTGTTGATGAGTATTCTAGATTTACATGGGTTATTTTCTTAGCTGCAAAAAGTGATGCTCCTGAAGAAATCATCAATTTGATCAAGAGAGAGCAGGTGCAAAAGGGTGTTCTTGTCAAACAGTTGAGAAGTGATCATGGTACTGAGTTCAAAAATGTCACATTAATTGATTTTTGTGAGGAGTCTGGAATTTGTCAAAATTTCTCTGCTGTTAGAACTCCACAACAAAATGGAGTTACTGAAAGAAGAAATAGGACACTTATTGAGGCAGCCAGAACCATGCTATGCCAATCAAATGTTGCCCTAAGGTTCTGGGCTGAAGCTGTCAATACAGCATGCTACACTCAAAATAGGTCCTTGATTGTGAAGAAACATGGCAAAACTACTTATGAGTTATATCATAAAAAGGTGCCTACTATTCATTACTTCCATGTATTTGGGTGTAAGTGCTATATATTAATTCAAAGAGATCAGCTTGATAAGATGAGGCCAAAGTCTGATGAAGGTATTTTTATGGGATACTCTTCTGTATCTAAAGCTTACAGAGCATATAATCAGAGGAGAATGAAGATTGAAGAATCCATTAATGTTTCCTTTGATGAAAGTTCTTTAGAAATGGATCAGTCATGTAAGTACTGAGCTATCTGCACTTGGTGAATTGTCAAATTTGATTTCAGGAAATGGTGTTCAGACTCAGAATTCAGAGTCTGAGTCAGATGAACCAAACTTGTCTGGATTGAGAAATAAAATTGCTGATAATACTCATACAGAAGAACCTTCACAGCAAGATGAATCTGTTGCTAATCAAGAAAGTGATCAGTCATCAAATACCACTTTGGATCTCATTGTTCCTACTAGAAAATCATCTAGAAATATAGTTCTTCCAAAGCATCTTGAGGACTATGTTGTGGATCTTACAAGTTTACCTAAGCCTAGTTCTTCTTCTCATACATCTGTGTCTAACTTTGCTACAACAAACTTCTGTTTCTTTTCAAGTTTTCTCTCATTGATTGAGCCTAAAGAAGTAGATGAGGCATTGGTTGATAATGACTGGGTTGAGGCTATGACTGAAGAATTGACAGAATTTGAAAGGAATGATGTATGGGAATTGGTTCCAAAGCCTGTTGGCAAAACTGCTATTGGCACAAAATGGGTTTACAGAAACAAGGTTGATAAAGATGGTGTTGTGATCAGAAATAAAGTAAGATTGGTTGCTCAAAGGTATAAACAAGAAGAAGGAATAGACTATGATGAGACTTTTGCTCCTGTGGCTAGAATTGAAGCTATTAGACTGTTTCTGGTATATGCTGCTCACAAAGATTTTAAGGTGTTTCAAATGGATGTGAAGAGTGCTTTCCTGAATGGTAAATTGCAAGAAGAGGTTTACGTGAAATAACCTCGTGGTTTTATAAATAAGAAATTTCCTAAGCATGTCTACAAAATGAAGAAAGCATTATATGGTCTGAAGCAAGCTCCCAGAGCCTGGTATGATACCTTGTCAACATTTTTTCTAGAAAAGAATTTTTCCAGAGGAGCTATTGACAAGACTTTGTTTATCAAAAAGGACAAAGGTGATGTGTTACTTGTACAAATTTATATTGATGACATTATCTTTGGGTCTACAAATCCACACTTGAGAAAATGGTTTTCTGACATTATGTCTGAAGAGTATAAAATGATTAATTTATGTACTTTAAACTATTTTCTTGGTCAGCAAATAAAACAGAGTTTTTAGGGTATTTTCATTAACCATAGTAACTATATTTCTGATATGTTAACTAAATATGGTTTTAAAAATTGTTCCTCTTTAAAAACTCCAATGAGTGTTTGTGAAAAGCTTAATAAAGATGAGTCTGGGAAACCTACTTGTCAATCAACCTATAGAGGTATGATTGGTTCTTTGCTATACTTAACTGCAAGTAGACCTGATATAATGTTTGCTACATGTCGTTGTGTACGTTACCAATTTGATCCTAGGGAGTCTCATTATAAAGCTGTGAAAAGAATTTTTATGTACTTAAAAGGTACCCCTAACCTGGGTATTTGGTATTCTAAAGACTCAGGGTTTGATCTAATTGGTTACACAGATGCAGACTATGCAGGGTGCAAGTTAGACAGGAAAAGCACCTCTAGTGGATGTCAATTGTTAGGTGGAAAGTTGGTTAGCTGGTCTAGTAAAAAGCAGAATTCTGTGACTACTTCTACAGCAGAAGCTGAGTATGTTGTTCTTGGAAGTTGTTGTGCTCAGTTACTTTGGATGCAACATCAACTTCTAGATTTTGGGTTAACATTGACCAATACTCCAATCATGTGTGACAATGAGAGTGCAATTGCTATTACTGAGAATCCAATGTTTCACTCAAGAACAAGCACATTGAAATCAGGCATCACTTTATAAGAGATTGTGTTGAAAAGGGCAAAGTCTTCTTAAAGCATATTGGTACTAAGGATCAATTGTCAGATATTTTCACTAAGGCACTTACTGAGGAAAGGCACTTTTATCTTCTTGGACAACTTGGAATGTTAAATCCATCTATTGAAATGTTGTCCAGTGATGATATTCCTTGAGTCTGAATTATTTTCTTAGAGTCTGGGTGACGTATTATTATTCAGAGTCTGGGAAAGTTTACTCAAGTGTATTTTTGTGTATAAAATTGTTTCCTTCTTTAGTCAAATAAAGTTTTTTTTTAATTTCGTTTTTAGGTTAATTTTATTTTTCTTTATTCTATTTCCTAAAATAAAAGGGTCAAATTTGTTATTAATGAAGGGGGTTAATGGTAATTTTTTGAAAATTTTTGTGTCAGGTGTATTTATTTGTTTTCATCTCTCCTATTTTTTTTTTACTCTTCAAAGTTGTGTATCTTGCTAAAAACTCTCATTCAATCATCATCTTCTTGAAAACTTCTCTCGATTCAAAATTGTGTATCTAATGGCAAACACGAAGTTTATCCCATTTGTTCTTGATCCCACCAATAACATGATTAGGGCTAAAGAAATCAGAGGAGGAAATGATGTACAGGTTTCGGTTAATAATAGGGTTGCTTGTAGTACTGTGCCTGAGGGTTTCGCTAATAAGGGGTATGAGGATCTGATACTGTTTATGAGGAATCATCCTTTGAAGAATGCTTTCTTCAAGACTACGATAATGTTTCCAGAGATGTTTGCAGAGTTTTGGTACACTTGCATTGGGAACAGAGAAGCTAGGACTATTACTGGTACTTACAGAGATGATAACAATTCCTTAACACTGACTGAAAATCATTTAAAGGTTGCTTTAAATCTTCCTTTTCAAGATAATTTTGTTCGAACTGTGTCAAAAACTACTGCAAGAACTAGTTTTCCTTTGGTTGGTCAACCCTTAACTGATTCAACTGTTAAAATCAGTATGTTTTCTCCAATATGGATGTTTTTGTTGTCAAATATCACTAAGAGTCTGAGTTTCAAGTGTGGAAGTTTGACCGAAGTCAATGATTTTGAGGCATATCTGTTTCATGCTATAGTCACAGGGAGGAATATAGATTTTGCACGTTTATATTTCAATGAACTCTTGGTGCTCACTGAAAAACCTCAAAGGGATCACAATGTTCCATTTATCAGAGTTTTAAGTCTTATGTTTGAACAAGCTATGACTCCTGTTTTGTATGATGGGCTTAAAGTATTTGGTGTGTATGAGTATACATATATGCCAGAATGTAGTGTCAGAATGTTTCACAGGCACATTGTGAATGATCAAGAAGCTGCTCTTACTCCTGCTATGATGCATTGAGTCAATCTTGGATGTGCAGACCAACCTACAGATTCTGAGCAATCAGAGTCTGAAGGGGCATCTTCATCAAATTATGAGCAATCAGAGTCTGAAGAGGATCACAACAACTCCTTTGACTCTGAGCAATCAGGGAATGAGGATGGTCAAAATCACTCTTTAGAATCCGAGCAATCAGATTCTACCCCCACACATTCTCCACCCCATGATGTTACACATACAGAGCAGGCTGAGGACATGAATGAGGAAATCTCACCTCAGTCTAACCCATCCTCACCCACTTCTACTGAGCAAATTTCCTACTCAAACCACCTTATGAACTCACCAGTTCATACAGAGAATACCACCATATTTGAAACCTTAGATGATACAGCACCTGTGGATTCCCCTCTAAAATTCACTAGGTAAGGTGCTTCTAGTACTACTCCATCACCTCTACTAGAGGTTGGTGAGAGCAGTGCTTTGACCCAACCTAAACTTGGTAGGATAGTAAACTTGGATACCCACATTACAGTCACTGAAGAAACCCACTCAGTTGACTTACATGAAGAAGTCCCAATCCTGGACTCCAATAACCAAATCCAAAAACCAACTGAAATGACCAAGCCTACTTTTACCCCACACTTAAGTCTGTCACTACCCCCCCAAAATGTTCTATCCTTACACATTCTTGCACAGGCTGCCAATGTCACACTCATGTCACAGGGTGTGATATAGGCCTCAAATCCTTCTATGTCCAAAGATCACCTTTCTTTTCAACAGGAAGGCTGTGAGGACATACCAACCCTACCCACATCCATTGGCATGACTTCCCAGACTGAGGTACAAGTCACCATGGTTGGCCTGCATCTGGCTTTGACCAGGTTGACTAAGGAGTTTGATGACAAGCTTTCTGTTGTGCAATCTAAATTTAATAATCTTAATCTTCACTTTAACAATAATTTTGTTTCTAAAGCTGAGTTGATGGAGGTGAGGAGATTGGTTGGGGATATGTAGGGGTTGACTGGTCCAAGTGGTTCAGGGTCTGTAATAGAGATTAATCAAAGGTTGATAGAACTGGAGAAAAGAATGGCTGGTGTTGATGAAATAAAAGAATGTTTTACTGGGTTTGCATCTGACATTTCTTCCCTCAAAGTTGAACAGACTGAAATTTGGAAGTTCTTATCTTCTTTTCCTTTAGATGATGTCAAAAAGGGGGAGAAAAGAAAAAGATCAGATGATGCAGGTATTGAGGGGGAGCAATCTAAGAAGACTCAAATTGAGGGGGAGCAATCCAAGAAGACTCAAATTGAGGGGGAGGATATTACTGATAAGGGTGCTGGTGATAAACGGGTAGTTCTAGTGGTGTTTTGCTTGCTGCTACACAAAGAACAGATGGTGATCTTACGGCTCAGATGAACAAGAGGTTCAGATTCAGAAGATATGCTGGTGATATTGTGAAAGTTGTGGTTGAAAGGTCTGAGTTTGAAGGTGTAATTCTATTGCTAACAATGACTCATATGTCAGACAGGAGGTTAAGGGTTAAAATAAATCAAATAGTTCGTTTGGGTTTTTGTGAATGGAGAGGCATAGCTTTTTGTATTAAGGAGTGTGCAGGGGATCAGGTTATTTTGAATGAAGTTTTAAAAAGGGTGTTTATGTTGGTTCACTTAGTGTTTGAAGAGGGGTTCATAAGCACTAAAGAGTATGAAGTGTTTTGTGGGGCTTTTAATCTGGAGATGAAAGAAAGAAGAGTTAAGGGTAATGTTGAAAGGTATGCTATTCCTGAGCATATGGAGTTTGTGGATAATATGTATGTTGAATATTTGGATGGCTTAATGATTAAGACCATTGAAAATCAAAGGATGTTAATTAGGTGTGATCAGTCTGAAGGGGCTGGTATTGAAATGTTGATTAGTTTACTGTCCAGATGTGAAACACAGCAAACAACTCCTTTCAGGATGCAGTTGTTAAAGCACTTGCATAGCAAGCTGAGCATGTTGAAGAAAATTTCTCATATGAAGAGCAAGTGCAAGCTAATTGAAAGGGAGTATGCAAAGATGTTTGTTTAGGAGTACAGGTGGTTTTGACATCATCATCAGATAGGGGGAGATTGTGATGACCCGGATTTTTTCGACTACTTGATTAAACTATTTACATGATTTAATAATTTCGACTTGATAAGCAATGAATTTTAATAAGTCTTGAACCTCCGGAAAGAATTTTACATAAGCAGTTGACCACCCTTTTATTCTTACGATTCACGAACGTCATAACTTGTATTAATTATATATATATGTGTGTGTGTGTGTGTGTGTGTGTATATATATATATATATATATATATATATATATATATATATATATATATATATATATATATATATATATATAGATTTAACTTGAAAATATGATAATTAAATATCTCATTAAGTATATTAACAAAGTATTATATATATTTTCATACTACTAATTTAAAGAGTTTTTGAACAATATATATGTTACTGTTTAAAAGACGTAATTAACTTATGTTAAAATGTATTTACATATAAAGTATTACGAGTGTAAATACATCTTTACAAGTATTAAATACACTTTATAATATACCAATACATATAAAGGATAGCTATACTCGTATTTTCGTTCAATTTTCTCAAGAATTCTACTCGCATTCATACGGTATTTTTACCCATATTATACACAGCTTTTAGAAGTATTTACTATTTGTATATACCAATAGAAATCTGCAATTATTTGTGTAATATGTCATCCATGACCTAATCAATTTAATATGTCATCCATGACTTAATACATTTTAACTTATCTTAGATATTTTCACTAAAAACCAAATTTTCAAGCCTATAAATAAGCACCATTTCTAACTCATTTTTACACATTCATTTTCGAAATTTTACTTCCAATTTTCACACACACTTGCAAGAAATCTCTCAAGTTTTGTTCTACTACTTCTTTCCAGTAACTTTACATTCTAAACTTGAGGTAAAAACTCTACTTCAACTCTTGTTCAATTCATATGTCTATAGCTATCTATATAAGAGTTTATAAACTAGAATATAGTTTAGTTAATTCTAAACTTGTTCGCAAACAAAATTTAATCCTTCTAGCTTGACTTTTAAAAACAACTTAACACATGTTTTATATCTATATGATATACTAACTTAATGAGTTAAAACTTGGAAACACGAAGAACACCGTAAAATCGGACATACGCCGTCGTAGTAAAACCGGGGGCTGTTTTGGGTTGGATAATTAAAAACTATCATAATATTTGATTTAAAAGTTGTTCTTCTGGGAAAATAATATTTCATATGAACATGATACTATATCCAAAAATCATGGTTAAACTCAAAATTGAAGAATGTTTTTCAAAATGGTCATCAATATGTCGTTCTTTCGACGAAAATGACTACCTCTTTCAAATATGGATTATAACTTGTAACTCTGACCATAAACCACCACTTTTTCAGTTTAGTTTCACAAATTACAGTTCGTTATGAAACCATAGCAATTTGATTCATTCAAAACGGATTTAGAACGAAGAAATTATGGGCAAAACAATATTAGTTAAAAATGGATAATTTGATTACGGGATTAATTCATTAAAATCTATACTAACCATATCCTAGCTAACTCTTCTTGTATTATACATGTATTCTAACATATCATGGTTACACAATACGTCGGATAAATCAAAAGACACCACATACACAATACGTGTAACTACAATAGCGGTATTGTGGGTCATGATTGAGTCTTATACAACACGTGTATACTATGTACTACTAATTGTGGACTACTAACTGTGGACTACTAATAGTGGACTACTAACGTTGGACTGCTAACTTGACAACTTAAACAATCACACGTGATTGAAAATATAAACATAAACAATCACACGTGATTGAAAATATGAACTTAAACAATCACATGTGATTGAAGATATGATATGAATAATAGTTGTATTACATTTTGATATACATATATATTTGTTACATGTTCGTGAATCCAAGGACGACGGCCATATTTTTAATAAGTTGAAAACTTATTATTAATATACTTTTACTACCGTGAGTATATAGTCCCATTTTTAAACTCTAAAAATATTTTGGGATGAGAATACATGCATTTTATGTATTACGCTAAGGACACAAGTACTTAAAATATATTCTACGTTGAGTTTTACCACCTTGCATATCTTCCCTAATAGCTTGGTAACTAATATTTACATGTTGTAAGAACATGTAAGCGCGAATCCTATTGATAGATCTATCGGGTTTGATAACCCCAACCGGGCTAGTTGCTCTAGTATCGTAAACGGTTGCATAGTACTTCGTTTTTACTACACTTGGTACAGTGTAGGGAGATTTCATAATAAAGGGAATATGCCACATTAATGGTTAAGTATGGTTACCGAAGCGCTCAACAACTTATAGAATATCTTTATTGAAATGTTTGTAACTATGAAATCTTGTGGTCTATATTTATATCGATGCTAACTTTAAACCTATATATATCACCAACCTTTGTGTTGACTGTTTAAGCATGTTTATTCTTAGGTTCTTAAGAAAGTCTTCCGCTGTTGCATTATCTGAGCAAGCTGTGCATGGAGTCTCATGCTTTTATTTAAATAAAGTGTTGCATTCAATAAAACCTTTGTCATGTATTATATTCGACTGTTATGTCACGTGTGTAGTATTTGGAAACGATGCATTATGGGAATTATTTCTTAAATAATCGCCCACTTGTTTAAAACTTGCATTATGTATAATAATAGTGTGTTTTTTTATGAAACGAATGCAATATTTTCTAAAATGTATCATATAGAGGTCAAATACCTCGCTATGGGACCAATGAATAACGTACCACGTTTATAGTAATATGGACGAGTTGTTTCAGTTGGCATCAGAGCAGAGGTCTTAGCGAACTAGAAATTGCATTAGTGTGTCTGACCGGTATTTGTTAGGATGCATTAGTGAGTCTGGACTTTGACCGAAATTGTTTTTGAAAACCATTACTTATCATTTTTGGTCAGAAATTAAATATTATAACATGTAAATATTATGTGGTATATTACTAATGTGGTAGTTAATGTGTGATAGATGTCTACTTCTAGCACCAATCTCATTATCACATTCAGCGACTTCGAAGTTGAATCTCCAGCAAAAGTACCAATCATCGACTTATCTGATAACGGCGATGACTCGAAGGAAGGTGTATCAATGATCTATATAACTGATGACGATGATGACCTGGAGTCAGATGCATTTTTAGAAGACTCACAATTCCTAGAGGAACCAGAAGAGGAACCTGAGGAGAACGAAGTAAAAGAAATTACCGAGGTAGAATTTAATAAGGGAAAGAAACCTATAATCGTCAACCCAGAAATTCCAAAAGCAGAAACTAATAAATCAATTATTGTACCAAGTGCTCCCGATACTACCACACCTAGTCAACCATGTCTTACCAATACTAAAGAAACGTCATCTACTGAACCCCAACCAAAACCTAGACTTACCGCTAAAATACGCACTCTGACAGTAGGGAAGCGAAAATTCTATGATTTTCCAAATTTCTTTGAATTCCCAAGAAAGCCTCGTTGTTTCTAATCTGTTTTTGCAGCTATTCGACTTCATGCCTTATATAATAATATATCGTGCGCTATATTTCATCTTACATATGTTTTATGTAAAATAGTGGTATTGAATTATTGTAAAATATTGTACCAAAAGAATAAGCGTGAAGTATTAATGCATTAAGTTTTTCATGATAGAATATTATCATGATTGTAGTAGTTAATTTGTGTACTATCTATTAAGTATGAACTTTAACGGTTAGGTACTACCCGAGCTACAATTATAAACCGCTAATAAGAAGAAAATGATTTTATAATAATTGGTTCATATTATTAATATGCCACGATGTACCATTAATTAATCACTACATCTATAATATTCTATGTGATTAATTATCTTATATGTTTATTGAAGATACATGGCTCGATTAAATCGAATGACGGAACAAGAAATTGAGGAGCTTATCAACCAACGCGCAAACGACCGTATGCTTTGGGTCGAAATGGCACAAACCCTCGTGTTGGATGCTCATATAAAGCATTTCAAGGTTGCAAACCTTCATCATTCAGCGAAACAGAGGGACCAGTCGGTTTAACCCGATGGTTCGAAAAGCTGGAGTCCGTATTTAAAATTAGTGGTTGTGCGGAATGGGATAGGACGAAGTATGCTTCATGCACATTACAGGATGGTGCACTTACATGGTGGAAAAACTATGTAAAAGCTGTAGGGGTGATGAAGCATATGATACTCCTTGGGAGGAGTTGAAACATATGCTAATCACTGAATACTGCCCAAGAAATGAGGTCAGGAAGATGGAAACCGAGCTACGAAATCTGAAGTTGTTGGCACGGAACTTACTAACTACAATAGGCGATTCATGGAATTAGCCTTGTTATGTCCTGAATTGGTACCAACGAAAGAGCGAAAGATTGAATTGTACAAAGATGGTCTGCCAAAAAATATCAAGGCCAATGTTACAGCATCCAAACCCAAGACAATTCATGAAGCTATCACCATGACAAACGAGCTAATGGATCAGATCATCCTGGATAAGAACGCATCAAATACCGATGCCAAGGTATCGGATAACAAAAGAAAGTGGGATGGAAACCGTGATCGAGGTCACCAACAACAATCTATTAAGAAACAGGAAACCATGCAAGGTGCGGGTAGTGGTTCAAGCTCGGGTTGCAAAGGACGAAATCCCTTATGTAACAGATACCACAAACATCACACTGGTTTTTGCAATGTGGTGTGCAGCAAATGTAATCGAAGGGGTCATCTTGCTGAAGATTGTTGGGTTCCCGTTACAAATACAAATAGCACCAAGACTCCTGCCACCAATGCAAATAGAACTGCCTTGGCTACTGTTACTTGTTACAGGTGTGGGAAACAAGGTCACATTAAGAGCCAGTGCCCGAATCCAGAAAAGAACAACGGACCTGCACGTGGAAGAGCGTTTAATATTAATACTAGAGAGGCGTGTGAAGACCCGGAGCTTGTTACGGGTACGTTTACCATTAATGACTTATCAGCATCTATTATATTTGATACTGGTGCCGATAGAAGTTACATGTGTAGAGACCTTTACGCTAGATTGAATTGTTCATCATTACCTCTAGATGCTAAGTACATGATTGAGTTAGCTAATGGTAAACTAATTAAAGCCGATAAAATTTGCCGTGATTGTAAAATAAATTTAGCCGGAGAAACGTTTAAAATTGATTTGATACCCATAGAATTAGGAAGTTTTGATGTAATTGTCGACATGGACTGGATGTCCAAAATAGGAGCTGAAGTTGTGTGTGCCAAGAAGGCA
Source organism: Rutidosis leptorrhynchoides (assembly GCF_046630445.1). Classification (NCBI taxonomy): domain Eukaryota; kingdom Viridiplantae; phylum Streptophyta; class Magnoliopsida; order Asterales; family Asteraceae; genus Rutidosis; species Rutidosis leptorrhynchoides. Next base: position 150,931,808 of record NC_092333.1, read on the forward strand.
ATTCGCATTCCTTGTAAGGATAAAACGTCAGTAATGATTTACGGAGAGAAGGGTAACTCAAAGCTAAAACTCATTAGCTGCTTGAAAACCCAAAAGTGCTTGAAGAAAGGATGCTATGCTATCCTAGCACATGTTAATAAAGTCGAAACGAAGGAGAAAGAGAAAAGCATCAACGATGTTCCTGTGGAAAGAGAATTCCCCGGAGTGTTTCCAGAAGAATTACCGGGATTACCTCCGCATTGATCTGTAGAATTTCAAATAGATCTAGTACCGGGAGCTGAACCGGTGGCTCGTGCTCCGTATAAACTCGCACCGTCGGAAATGAAAGAACTATAAAGCCAGTTGCAAGAATTGCTAGATCGTGGATTTATTTGATCGAGTACTTCACCGTGGGGAGCTCCGATTTTATTCGTCAAGAAGAAAGATGGATCCTTCCGAATGTGTATAGATTACCGCGAATTAAACAAGTTAACTATCAAGAATCGGTACCCATTACCGAGAATTGATGACTTATTTGATCAGCTGCAAGGATCACGTGTTTACTCTAAAATTGATCTAAGATCGGGTTATCATCAGTCGCGTGTCAAAGAAGAAGATATTCCGAAAACCGCATTTCGGACATGCTACGGGAATTATGATTTTTAGTCATGCTATTCGGGCTGTCAAACGCACCAGCTGTATTCATGGACCTCATGAATCGGGTATGCAGTCCGTATTTGGATAAGTTTGTTATCCTCTTTATTGATGATATTCTTATTTATTCCAAAAATGAACAAGAACATGAACAACATTTAAGGTTGGTGCTGGAACTGTTAAAGAAAGAACAGTTATACGCAAAGTTTTTGTGATGATACGTCCAAATCCCTTTGGACGAATACATCATTCATCGATTTCACAGTGAGTGACCTCTACATGATACGTTTTGTAAACATTGCATTCTTTTGAAAAGGCACACCATAATTGAATAACAAATTCCGAGATTTTTTATGTTTGATGATATCTACATATAGACAATTACCGAAATTAATAGTTTATAATACTACATATAGTCACTTGGTCCCACAGCTTGCTTGGACTTAAATGAATTAATTAAACAACATTGCATTCTTTTATTCAAAAAGTTTCCCTAAAAGGAAATTTAACAAAATATGTAGTTTAAATAACCCAACATATTAAATAACCAAAGTTGACATAAAACATTGTCAACAAACCCACAAGTTTAAATTATTCAAAAACAAAATGCAAGTTCAAAGTTTCATATTTGTTTAATAAAATCTGCCCAAATGCATGCAGACTCTTCTAACACAGCGGAAGCATCAAATAAACTCAAGTACATGTGAAAACATGCGAGTAAACTGTCAACAAAAATGTTGAGTGAATTATAGGTTTAAATAATTGAATAAACTTTAGACCACAAGATTTAAAATGTTAGAAAACATTAAACATTATTTCATTATCAATGAGCCACCTGGTAACCACTTAACCCTTTATTTACCCTTTCCAAACACAATAAATAATATACACCGAACAGTGTATCTACAACAAAATACGAAGTACTAAATATTCCGATTATAAATTGCTAGCGCGACTAGCTCGAAATGGGGTTGTCAAACCCGATAGATCTATCCGTAGGATTCGCGTTCACCAGTAGAAACCAGTGATTACAGTTACCAGACTAGGGGATATTTTTGTTCAACTCATAATGAATAATTTAAATTTAATTGTCACTTGTGTCTAAACGTAAAACAAAATGCATGTAATCACATCCCAAAAATATACTTTAAAAAGTATGTAAAAACGGGACTATAACTCACCTTAATAGCAAATGAAGAAACCACGCAAATAAGCGAACAACAAACGAAGTAAAGTGATCAGGATTGATCACAACGCCGACCTATAAATAAAGCAGGTCGATATAAATAACTAACTTAGGTTAAGTCTTAGTATGATAGCTATTGTACATGTTGCAAGTAGGCATAGAACAACACTCAACATGCATCGGTTTGATCGAAATAGTGTACGGACACACACTTTCTATTTTTAGAAAGTTTCTATTTTTAGCAGGTTTCCATTTTTGGAAAGTTTCTATTTTTAGAAAGTTTTTATTTTTGGAAAGTTTCTATTTTAGGAAAGTTTCTATTTTAGGAAAGTTTCTATTTTAGAAAAGTTTCTATTTTTGGAAAGTTTTCAAATTTAGAAAGTTGCTATTTTTAGAAAGTTATTAAGTTAGGAAAGTTTCCTTAATTAGAAAGTCAACAAAAGTCAACTGAAAGTCAAAGTCAAACGAAAGTCAACTCAAAAGTCAACCTTGGTCAAACATAGTCAACATTAATTTTAAAAGTGTAAGTTGTAATAATAATATAAGTTATAATCTTAATTAAAGTTAAATATGTATAATTATGTCATAACATAAGTTTAATTAAATTAAATTGAATTATTAAAGTTAACATAAGTTTAAGTGATATAATTAATATAACATAAGTATTTAATTAATTAATTAAATATTAGTCATAATATAAATATTATTAATTAATAATAAATTTTAAATCATATCATAAGTATTATTAATTAATAATGAATTATTAATCATATCATAAGTTTCTAATTATAATTATTAAATCATAAGTACTTAATAACTAAATTATAATTAAATAATAACTAAGCCTTATAATAATTAAATAATTAATTAATACTTATTATAAATCTTATAATAATAATCTCATATTATAAGTTTAATACTTATCATAAGTATTTTTCATTAATAATAAAAGTATTATTAATCATAAGTTTAATTAAATGTTAATTAAATCATAAGTAATAATTAAATGATATAATAAATATATATCATAAGTTGTAAATTATAATAATTGCTTTTTATAACATAAGTAATTTAATAATAATGAAAATCATTATTTATATAATAAATTTTAATAATTAACCATAAGTTTTAATTAAAAGTTCATCGGGTCATATCTTGAGCCCCGGGCGTCGGTTTTCGGCGAGCCTTATATATATCTCCGCCTAATCAAATCACCCGACACTTTGGTGCACTCAAGAACACCCCAAGAACAGTAACCAAGTCATGATGATCAGCCATTAAACAACTTGGAACTTTAATCTGTTCAAAAACACTTTTTAGCCATAACGGGTGATCCGTGGCTCGGATTTAGATGACCTGAACATGAAAGTTCATCTCATCATCAATCCTAACACACTAATACAACCTAAAGACTCTAAAAGTGGTCACAAAGACGGACCAAAGATGGTTCAATTCGTTTTCACAATTTAATTCCAACAAAATACCATTTTACATATGTATTTATAATACCAGAATCCCATAAGTTACAGAGGATTTTACGGAAGATGTCAGGCAAAGTTTACTGTAATAGATATGCCAAGATATAAATTTTGTCTATACACTATCTATGCAATCAATGCAGTAAGAAGCGTTTAGACTTAAGATGATAGACAGGTAATTTTCGACAAGAAATGATAAGCAAAAATCGGTAAAAACAAATACGGTCATAGTCCAGACTCACTAATGCATCCTAACAATTACCAGTTAAACACACTAATAAAAATTCTGGTTCCCTATGACCTCAAGCTCTGATACCAACTGTGATGATACGTCCAAATCCCTTTGGACGAATACATCATTCATCGATTTCACAGTGAGGTACTGACCTCTACATGATACGTTTTGTAAACATTGAATTCTTTTGAAAAGGCACACCATAATTGAATATCAAATTTCAAGGTTTTTGATGTTTGATGATTTTTACATATAGACAATTACTGAAATTAATAGTTTACAATACTACATCCGTTGATAATGCAGTCAAAATAAGATACATGGTGATGAATTTTTTTTAATGCAATGTTTTCTCGAATAAAGCATGTATGACTCCATGCACATAGCTTGTATCATATATAAGCAAACAGTGGACAACTTCTAGAAACCTGAGAATAAACATGCTTTCAAGTGTCAACACAAAGGTTGGTGAGTTCATAGTTTTAATGTTGCGCATAATCCGTATATAAAGGTGGATCACAAGATTTTAGTTGTTTAATCCAGAAACGTTTATCAAAATATTCTACAAGATTGAGCACCCAAGTAACTAAACTTTAACGTCTATATAATAAGTACCCCTGTTTTAACATACATGCAACCAACATGTACAATACACGCAAACCAACGTGTACTAACCTCAAATAGAATACGTCCACTTTATAGTTCAGGCTAGGGTCTCTATACCTGGAATGGACGGGGATGTCAAGCCCTATGGATCCATATACAACTACTCGCGCCCACCAGTTCTTATAACCGGCAGCTACTAGTTACCAAAGCTAAGGGATTTTCGGTTCAAACTCAGTGTAGAATTTAAGTATGTACTTGTATCCATTGTGTTTAAAATAAAGTGCATGTATTCTCTGAAATATCTCGTTCATATCGATTTATAAACGTTCCATATTAATTGATTTCGTCGCGAGGTTTGACCTCTATATGAGACGTTTTTTCAAAGACTGCATTCGATTTTAAAACAAACCTTAATCTTTATTTTATCGATAAAGGTTTAAAAATATTACGACGATTATCAAATAATGATAATCTAAAATTTAGCGTTTTTACACGATTATTACATAATGGTTTACAATAATATTACACATCAATTTAAGTCTTCGAATGCAGTTTTTAAACAATATTATACAAGTATGCTGACTCCAACTATTGTCCATAAATTAGCATGCAACAGCGGAAGCTCTTAATAATCACCTGAGAATAAACATGCTTTAAACGTCAACAAAAATGTTGGTGAGTTATAGGTTTAACCTATATATTTATCAAATCGTAATAATAGACCACAAGATTTCATATTTCCATTTCTCATCAACCACATGCAATCTGCATAAAAAATCATTCATATGATGAACACCTGGTAACCGACCTTAACAGGATGCATATAGAATATCCCCATCATTCCGGGACTCTCATCGGACATGATAAATTGAAGTACTAAAGCATCCGTAACTCGGATGAGGCTTGTTGGGCCAAATAGATCTATCTTTAGGATTCGCGTCAATTGGTGGCAATTATAATAAACACCAATTCTTAGGCTACCAAGCTAAAAAGGGGCATATTCGGTTCGATAATTCAACATAGAATGTAATTTTGATCACTTGTGTCTATTTTGTAAAACATTTATAAAACTGCATGTATTCTCATCCCAAAAATAATAGATTTTAAAAGTGGGACTATAACTCACTTTCACAGATTTTTCCTTTGTTGGAAATAAGACTTGGCCACTGGTCGATTCACGAACCTATAACAAATATGTACATATATATCAAAGTATGATTTAAATATATTCATAACATTTTTTATTACGTTTTTATGATTTAAGTTTGTTAAGTTAGCAGTCCTCGTTAGTAACCTACAACTAGTTGTCCACAGTTAGATGTGCTGAAATAAATCAATATATATTATCTCGAATCAATCCACGACCCAGTGTATACAAGTCTCAGGCTAGATCACAACTCAAAGTATATATAATATTTTGGAATCAACCTCAACCCTGTATAGCTAACTCAAACATTACTGCATATAGAGTGTCTATGGTTGTTCCGAAATATATATATAGATGGCTCGATATGATATGTCAAAACATTTCAAACGTGTCTATGGTATCCCAAGATTACATAATATGTATAATACAATATAAATTAGTTAGGATATGTTTAGTCTAGATTTGTTACAGAATTTTCGTAGCTAAAACTAGCAAATTTATCTAATTTTGTTTTACCCGTCATTTCTTCATTTCAAATACGTTTTAAGTGATTCAAGTTGCTATGGTTTCATAATGAACTGAAATTTATGAAACTAAACAGAAAAAGTATAAGTTTATAGTCGGAAATACAGGTTACAAGTCATTTTTTAAAGAGGTAGTCATTTCCGTCGAAAGAACGACATCTTGATGACCATTTTGAAAAACATACTTCCACTTTGTGTTTAACCATGATTTTTGGATATAGTATCATTTACATATGTAATATCATATTTCCAGAAAACAAACTTCCAATTCAAAGATTAGGATAGTTTTTATTTTTCTAACCCAAAACAGCCCCCGGTTTCACTACGACGGCGTATGTCCGGTTTTACGGTGTTCTTCGTGTTTCCAGGTTTTAAATCATTAAGTTAGCATATCATATAGATATAGAACATGTGTATAGTTGATTTTAAAAGTCAAGTTAGAAGGATTAACTTTGTTTGCGAACAAGTTTAGAATTTACTAAACTATGTTCTAGTGATTACAAGTTTAAATCTTTGAATAAGATAGCTTTATATATATGAATCGAATGATGTTATGAACATCATTACTACCTCAAGTTTTGTGGATAAACCTACTGGAAAAGAGAAAAATAGATCTAGCTTCAAAGGATCCTTGGATGGCTTGAAAGTTCTTGAAGTAGAATCATGACACGAAAACAAGTTCAAGTAAGATTTCCACTCGAAATAAGATTGTTATAGTTATAGAAATTGAATCAAAGTTTGAGTATGAGTATTACCTTGAATTAGAAAGATATCTTACTGTAAATAAGAAAGATTTCTTGAGATTGGATGATCACTTGAAATGGATTTGCAAGATTGGAAGTAAGCTAGCAAGTTTGAAAGATTTCTTGAAGTGTTCTTGAATGGTTGTTTTTATGATGATTAAAGCTTGTAATTGAAGCTAAAAGATGGTGAAAATGTTTGGAGATGATCAAGTATGATGTTAGGAGTATTTTGAGAGAGAATTTGGAGTGTAAGTATGAGAAAATGGAATGGAAAAATGGGGTAAAATCATAAAAACGGGATTACCTGTTATAAAGAAAAAAAAGATCCTTAAGTTTGTTTTTAGCTCATTAGTCATACAAGTTTTTAAATAATGGTTCCACATATTTTTGACTCTAAGATGGATGCTAAGAATGAATGATTAAAGGTGTATATACCAATAGTAAATATATCTAGAAGCTGTGTATTGTACGAGTACAAATACGGGTACATACGAGTAGAATTATTGATGAAAATGAACGAGAATGTAATTGTGAGCATTTTTGCTAAGTAGAAGTACTTTGATATGTGTCTTGAAGTCTTTCAAAAGTGTACTAATACATATTAATACATTACATGTATATACATTTTAACTGAGTTGTTAAGTCACCGTTAGTCGTTACATGTAATTGTTGTTTTGAAACTTTTAAGTTAACGATCTTGTTAAATGTAATTAATCCATTGTTATAATACATAAATAAGATGTTAAATTGTTATGTTATCATAATAACATGGTGTATAAATATATCTTAACATCATATATATATGTTAAAATACTATTACAACGATAATCGTTACATATATGTCTCGTTTCGAAATCCTTAAGTTAGTAGTCTTGTTTTTACATATGTAGTTCATTGTTAACACACTTAATGATTTACTTAATTATCATTTTATCATGTTAAATATAGTGTAATAATATATAAATATGATACATATGTATTTAGTAAGACGTTGTTATAACGATAATCGTTATATATATCATTTTCGAGTTTCTTAAATCAATAATCTCATTTGTTTGTATATAACTCATTGTTAACATATTTATGGAGATACTTACTTATCATAATCTCATGTTAACCATATATATATATATATATATATATATATATATATATATATATATATATATATATATATATATATATATATATATATATATATATATATATATATATATATATATATATATATATATATATATATATATATATATATATATATATCCATTTATATAACATCATGTAGTTTTTACAAGTTTTTAACGTTCGTGAATCGCCGGTCAACTTGGGTGGTCAATTGTCTATATGAAACTCATTTCAAATAATCAAGTCTTAACAAGTTTGATTTCTTATCATGTTGGAAACATTTAATCATGTAAATATCAATCCCATTTAATATATATAAACATGGAAAAGTTCGGGTCACTACAGTACCTACCCGTTAAATAAATTTCGTCCTGAAATTTTAAGCTGTTGAAGGTGTTGACGAATCTTCTGGAAATAGATGCGGGTATTTTTTTCTTCATCTGATCTTCACATTCCCAGGTGAACTCGGGTCCTCTACGAGCATTCCATCGCACCTTAACGATTGGTATTTTATTTTGCTTAAGTCTTTTAACCTCACGATCCATTATTTCGACGGGTTCTTCGATGAATTGAAATTTTTCATTGATTTGAATTTCGTCTAACAGAATAGTGAGATCTTCTTTAGCAAAACATTTTTTCAAATTCGAGACGTGGAAAGTGTTATGTACAGCCGCGAGTTGTTGTGGTAACTCAAGTCGGTAAGCTACCAATCCGACACGATCAATAATCTTGAATGGTCCAATGTACCTTAGATTTAGTTTCCCCCGTTTACCAAATCGAACAACACCTTTCCAAGGTGAAACCTTAAGCATGACCATCTCTACAACTTCAAATTCTATGTCTTTTCTTTTAATGTCCGCGTAACTCTTTTGTCGACTTTGGGCGGTTTTCAACCATTGTTGAATTTGAATGATCTTCGGACCCGTAATCTGTCTATCCCCCACTTCACTCCAACAAATTGGAGACCTGCACTTTCTACCATAGAGTGCTTCAAACGGCGCCATCTCAATACTCGAATGGTAACTGTTGTTGTAGGAAAACTCTGCTAATGGTAGATGTCGATCCCAACTATTTCCAAAATCAATAACACATGCTCGTAGCATGTCTTCAAGCGTTTGTATCGTCCTTTCGCTCTGCCCATCAGTTTGTGGATGATAGGTAGTACTCATGTCTAGATGAGTCCCTAATGCTTGTTGTAACGTCTGCTAGAATCTTGAAACAAATCTACCATCCCTATCAGAGATAATAGAGACTGGTATTCCATGTCTGGAGACAACTTCCTTCAAGTATAGTCGTGCTAACTTCTCCATTTTATCATCTTCTCTCATTGGCAGAAAGTGTGCTGACTTGGTGAGACGATCGACTATTACCCAAATAGTATCATAACCACTTACAGTCCTTGGCAATTTAGTAATGAAATCCATGGTAATGTTTTCCCATTTCCATTCTGGGATTTTAGGTTGTTGAAGTAGACCTGATGGTTTCTGATGTTCAGCTTTGACCTTAGAACACGTCAAACATTCTCTTACGTATTTAGCAATATCGGCTTTCATACCCGGCCACCAAAAGTGTTTCTTGAGATCTTTGTACATCTTTCCTGCTTCGGGATGTATTGAATATCTGGTTTTATGTGCTTCCTTAAGTACTTATTCTCTCACATCTCCAAACCTTGGTATCCAAATTCTTTCAGCTCTATATCGAGTTCCGTCTTCCCGAATATTAAGGTGTTTCTCCGACCCTTTGGGTATTTCATTTTTCAAATTCCCTTATTTTACAACTCCCTGTTGCGTCTCCTTTATTTGAGTAGTAAGGTTAGTACGAATAATTATATTCATAGCTTTTACCCGTATAGGTTCTCTGTCCTTTCTACTCAAAGCGTCGGCTACCACATTCGCCTTCCCCGGGTGGTAACGAATCTCGAAATCATAATCATTCAATAACTCAATCCATCTGCCTCATGTTCAGTTGTTTCTGATTAAATATGTGTTGAAGACTTTTGTGGTCGGTATATATAATACTTTTGACCCCATATAAATAATTCCTCCAAGTCTTTAATACAAAAACAACCGCGCCTAATTCCAAATCATGCGTCGTATAATTCTGCTCGTGAATCTTCAATCGTCTAGACGCATAAGCAATTACCTTCGTTCGTTGCATTAATACACAAATGAGACCTTGCTTTGAGGCGTCACAATATATCACAAAATCATCATTCCCTTCAGGCAATGACAATATAGGTGCCGTAGTTAACTTTTTCTTCAACAATTGAAACGCTTTCTCCTGCTCATCCTTCCATTCGAATTTCTTCCCTTTATGCGTTAATGCAGTCAAGGGTTTTGCTATTTTGGAAAAATCTTGGATGAATCTTCTGTAGTAACCAGCTAGTCCTAAAAATTGGCGTATATGTTTCGGAGTTTTCGGGGTTTCCCATTTTTCAACAGTTTCAATCTTCGCCGGATCCACCTGAATACCTTCTTTGTTCATTATGTGATCGAGGAATTGAACTTCTTCCAACCAAAATGCACACTTTGAAAATTTAGCGTACAGTTTTTCTTTCCTCAACAACTCTAGCACTTTTCTCAAATGTTCTTCGTGCTCTTGATCATTCTTTGAGTAAATAAGTATGTCATCGATGAAAATAATGACAAAATTTTCAAGGTATGGTCCACACACTCGGTTCATGAGGTCCATGAACACAGCTGGTGCGTTAGTCAACCCAAACGGCATAACCATAAACTCGTAATGACCGTAACGCGTTCTGAAAGCAGTCTTCGGAATATCATCCTCCTTCACCCGTATTTGATGATACCCAGAACGTAAATCAATCTTCGAATAAACTGACGAGCCTTGTAGTTGATCAAATAAGTCGTCGATTCTCGGTAGTGAATAACGGTTCTTGATGGTAAGTTTGTTCAAATCTCGGTAGTCGATACACAACCTGAATATACCATCCTTCTTTTTGACAAACAAAACAGGAGCTCCCCATGGTGATGTACTTGGTCGTATGAAACCACGTTCTAAAAGTTCTTGTAGTTAGCTTTGGAGTTCCTTTATTTCACTGGGTGCGAGTCTGTATGGAGCACGAGCTATTGGTGCAGCTCCTCATACACGATCTATTTGAAATTCCACAGATCGGTGTGGAGGTAGTCCCGATAATTATTTCGAAAATACACCGGGAAATTCTTTTACGACGGGAACATCATTGATGTTCTTCTCTTCAGTTTGTATTTTCTCGACGTGTGCTAGAATGGCATAGCAACCTTTTCTTGTTAGCTTTTGCGCCTTCAAGTTACTAATAAGGTTTAGCTTCGCGTTGCTCTTTTCTCCGTATACCATTAAGAGTTTTCCTTCTTCTCGTACAATGTGAATTGCATTTTTGTAACATACGATCTCTGCTCTCTCCTTTTTCAACCAGTCCATGCCAATTATCACATCAAAACTCCCTAACTCTACTGGTATCAAATCAATCTTAAACGTTTCGCTAACCAGTTTAATTTCTCGATTCCGACATATTTTATCTGCCAAAATTAATTTACCGTTTGCTAAATCGAGTAAAAATTTATTATTCATAGACGTCAATAGACCACTTAATTTAGCACAAAAATCTCTACTCATATAGCTTCTATCCGCACCCGAATCAAATAAAACATAAGCAGGTTTTTCATCGATAAGAAACGTACCTGTAACAAGCTCCGGGTCTTCCTGCGCTTCTTCCGCATTAATGTTAAAAACTCTCCCACAGATTTTCCCATTATTATTTCCCTGGTTTGGGCACGTAGTTTTGTAGTGGCCCTTCTTTCCGCATTCGAAACAAATAATGTGGGCAGTATTTGTTCTTTTAGTCACTGGTCTGAATGCTTCACACTTCATTGCAGCATGACCCTTCCTATTACATTTGGTACATACTACTTCATAAAATTTACCCGGATGATATCCTTCACACCTATAGCATGGAATTTTCTGATTGTTGTTGTCATTGTTGTTATTGAGATTGCTATTGGGATTGATGTGGTTGTTATTGTTGTTGGGACGTTTTGTGAAGTTATTTTTGTTGGGACGCTTGTTGTAGTTGTTGTTGGGATTGCGATTGTTGTTGTTGCAATTGATGTTGCGGTTGTTGGGATAGTTGTTGCGATTGTGGTTGTGATTGTTGTTGTTGTTGTATTGGTAACTCTTGTCACTGTTTTCCTCCTACTTTCTCTTGACTTGTTTCGTGTTGGCCTCTTCGGCCACCTGTTCTTTAATCCTTCCCTCAATCTGATTTATGAGTTTGTGAGCCATTCAACTTGCCTTTTGTATGGAGGTGGGCTCGTGTGAACTCACATCTTCTTGAATCCTTTCTGGTAACCCTTTTACGAATGCGTCAATCTTCTCCTCTTCATCTTCGAACGCTCTTGGACACAATAGGCTCAACTCTGTGAATCTTCGTTCGTACGTGGTGATGTCGAAACCTTGCGTTCGTAATCCTCTAAGCTCTACCTTAAGCTTATTGACCTCGTTTCTGGGATGATACTGCTCGTTCATCAAGTGCTTGAATGCTTACCACGGTAGTGCGTAAGCATCATCTTGTCCCACCTGCTTGAGATAGGTGTTCCACCATGTTAACGCAGTACCTGTGAAGGTATGCGTAGCGTACTTTACTTTGTCTTCTTCAGTACATTTACTTATGGCAAACACCTATTCAACCTTTTCGGTCCACCGTTTTAATCCGATTGGACCCCCGGTTCCATCGAATTCCAAAGGTTTACAAACAGTGAATTCTTTGTAGGAGCATCCTACCCGATTTCGTGTGGAATTAGTTCCACTGCTAGAACCTGAGTTATTGTTGTTATTTTGCATTGCGGCCTGCACTGCGGCTATGTTCACAGCAAGGAAAACACGGAAGTCTTCCTCACTCATGTTCAAGTTCTGACGAGTCGTCGGTGCCATTTTCTTCAAAAATAGCCAAAAGAATTGAGTTAATCATATAGAATTTAAGAGTAGTCAATAGTATTTCGTAGCATAATATGAACTCTTTTATAAAAGCTTTTTCTTCATATTAGCATTTTATAAGTTTTAATTCGGGTAATACCTACCCGTTAAGTTCATACTTAGTAGCTACTATACAATTCAACTACTATGATTCTATATGAAAAACTAAATACAATAATATTTCGCGTTCAAACTTTTATACAATATTTTTACAAATTTAAAATACCGCAATTTTACATATAGCATGAAATATAGCACACAATAACTTTGATACAAAACAGTTGTGACATCAATCCTAGTTAATACGCAACTCGTTCAGCAAAGGCAATAAAAATACGTAATTCATAAGTCCAGAAATAAGTCATGCATTCTGGTTTTACTAAGACTACTTCCCATCATTGGTCTTGTGGAACATAACCGTTGTGGCCGTTGACAAGACAGTATGTTGTAACGTCGTCAAAGGGACGAGGGTTTCGTAATGCCCAACAGTCCCGTAACAATCTAAAAACCTTGTTTCTTACCTCAACTATTGAATCCGTCACTTGTGGGAAGGTTTTATTTAAAAGTTGTAATCCGATGTTCTTTTTCTCACTTTGGTGAGAAGCGAACATCACTAACCCGTAAGCATAACATGCTTCTTTATGTTGCATGTTAGAAGCTCTTTCTAACTCACGACGTCTTACGTTGGGATATGTTGAGTCAAAATAGGTTCTTAACCCGTAGCGTAAAATTGCATTTGGGTTTCCCGCATTTAAGGCTTTAAAGAAAACACGGCGTAACTTACGGTGTCCCCAATGTGATATACCCCATCTTTCAAATGAAATCTTTTTATAAACTAAGGCATGCCTGGAACGTTCTTCAAATGTTCTACAAACTAATTTTGCCATAAATAATTGTGCCGACGAATTCTGACCGGCTTTAGATAAGATTTCATCAATCATGTCCCCAGGTAGGTCTTCTAAAATTTTTGGTTGTCTATCTTTAACGTCCATTGTGTTTTTATACTGTAAAACAGACGACAATTAGATTCGTAAAAGATAATAATACAAGCAATTTTCACGTACAGCAAGAAAAGTACAAGCACACTTATATTACATATTTTACACCTCATGATTACAACTCTTTATTCCGACTCACTAGTTTCTTCCTCTTCGGACCTGTTTCGTTTTGCAATATTCTAGGGATATATGATGTTCCTCTAATACAAGCCGTTATTTTCACAAATGGTTTAGAAAAACCTGGTGGCTTAGAGGTTCCCGGGTTATTGTTACAACTTAAGAAATACGGGTGTTGACGATACATATAAAGTTCATCGGGGTTGGAATCAGGTTTCTCTATTTTGATGTCCTTTCCCTTATTATTTTCTTTTGGTTTTTCAAATTGGGTCGAGGTAATTTCTATAACATCATCGGAATCCTCACCGGGATCCGATTCATCGGAAAATTGGTAATCTTTCCAATATTTTGCTTCCTCGGCGAAAACACCATTGACCATTATTAATTTTGGTCCATTAGTTGAGGGTTTTCTTTTATTTGTCTGTTTTTCAGTGGATCCTAAAATTTCCCCCTCTGGAACCTCTTCTTCCGGTTCCTCCTCTTCCGGTTCCTCTTCTTCCGGTTCCTCTTCTTCCGGTTCCTCTTCGGAAATTTGTGAATCTTCCCAAAATATATTCGACTCTTCATTATTATTAGGTGAGTCGATGGGATTTGTACTAGAGGTAGACATCTATCACACATTATCAAATACGTTAACAGATTAATATATCACATAATATTTACATGTTAAATATATATAGTTTTTCAACAAAAAGTGTTAAGTAATCGTTTTTAAAGAAAAATATACGGTCGAAGTCCAGACTCACTAATGCATCCTACATACTCGATAAGACACACTAATATAAATTTCTGGTTCTCTAAGACCAACGTTCGGATACCAACTGAAATGTCCCTTTCATATCTATTTATAAACGTTCCATATTAATTGATTTCGTTGCGAGGTTTGACCTCTATATGAGATGTTTTTCAAAGACTGTATTCGATTTTAAAACAAACCATAACCTTTAGTTTATCGATAAAGGTTTAAAAATATTACGACGATTATCAAATAATGATAATCTAAAATATAGCGTTTTCACACGATTATTACATAATGGTTTACAATAATATTACATATCAATTTAAGTCTTCGAATGCAGTTTTTAAACAATATTATACAAACATGCTGACTCCAACTCTTGTCCATAAATTAGCATGCAACAGCAAAAGCTCTTAATAATCACGTGAGAATAAACATGCTTTAAACGTCAACAAAAATGTTGGTGAATTATAGGTTTAACCTATATATTTATCAAATCGTAATAATAGACCACAAGATTTCATATTTCCATTTCTCATAAACAACATGCAATCTGCATAAAAATCATTCATATGATGAACACCTGGTAATCGACCTTAACAGGATGCATATAGAATATCCCCATCATTCCGGGACTCTCATCGGACATGATAAATTGAAGTACTAAAGCATCCGTAACTCGGATGAGGCTTGTTGGGCCAAATAGATCTATCTTTAGGATTCGCGTCAATTGGTGGCAATTATAATAAACACCAATTCTTAGGTTACCAAGCTAAAAAGGGGCATATTCGGTTCGATAATTCAACATAGAATGTAATTTTAATCACTTGTGTCTATTTTGTAAAACATTTATAAAACTGCATGTATTCTCATCCCAAAAATAATAGATTTTAAAAGTGGGACTATAACTCACTTTCACAGATTTTTCCTTTGTTGGAAATAAGACTTGGCCACTGGTCGATTCACGAACCTATAACAAATATGTACATATATATCAAAGTATGATTTATATATATTCACAACATTTTTTATTACGTTTTTATGATTTAAGTTTGTTAAGTTAGCAGTCCTCGTTAGTAACCTACAACTAGTTGTCCACAGTTAGATGTGCTGAAATAAATCAATATATATTATCTCAAATCAATCCACGACTTAGTGTATACAAGTCTCAGGCTAGATCACAACTCAAAGTATATATAATATTTTGGAATCAACCTCAACCCTGTATAGCTAACTCAAACATTACTGCATATAGAGTGTCTATGGTTGTTCCGAAATATATATATAGATGGGTCGATATGATATGTCAAAACATTGCATACGCGTCTATGGTATCCCAAGATTACATAATATGTATAATACAATATAAATTAGTTAGGATATGTTTAGTCTAGATTTGTTACAAAATTTTCGTAGCTAAAACTAGCAAATTTATCCAATTTTGTTTTACCCGTCATTTCTTCATTTCAAATCCGTTTTGAGTGATTCAAGTTGCTATGATTTCATAATGAACTGAAATTTATGAAACTAAACAGAAAAAGTATAAGTTTATAGTCGGAAATACAGGTTACAAGTTATTTTTTAAAGAGGTAGTCATTTTCGTCGAAAGAACGACATCTTGATGACCATTTTGAAAAACATACTTCCACTTTGTGTTTAACCATGATTTTTGGATATAGTATCATGTTCATATGTAATATCATATTTCCAAAAAACAAACTTCCAATTCAAAGATTAAGATAGTTTTTATTTTTCTAACCCAAAACAACCCCCGGTTTCACTACGACGGCGTATGTCCGATTTTACGATGTTCTTCGTGTTTCCAGGTTTTAAATCATTAAGTTAGCATATCATATAGATATAGAATATGTGTATAGTTGATTTTAAAAGTCAAGTTAGAAGGATTAACTTTGTTTGCGAACAAGTTTAGAATTTACTAAACTATGTTCTAGTGATTACAAGTTTAAATCTTCGAATAAGATAGCTTTATATATATGAATCGAATGATGTTATGAACATCATTACTACCTCAAGTTTTGTGGATAAACCTACTGAAAAAGAGAAAAATAGATCTAGCTTCAAAGGATCCTTGGATGGCTTGAAAGTTCTTGAAGTAGAATCATGACACGAAAACAAGTTCAAGTAAGATTTCCACTCGAAATAAGATTGTTATAGTTATAGAAATTGAATCAAAGTTTGAGTATGAGTATTACCTTGAATTAGAAAGATATCTTACTGTAAATAAGAAAGATTTCTTGAGATTGGATGATCACTTGAAATGGATTTGCAAGTTTGGAAGTAAGCTAGCAAGTTTGAAAGATTTCTTGAAGTGTTCTTGAATGGTTGTTTTTATGATGATTAAAGCTTGTAATTGAAGCTAAAAGATGGTGAAAATGCTTGGAGATGATCAAGTATGATGTTAAGAGTATTTTGAGAGAGAATTTGGAGTGTAAGTATGAGAAAATGGAATGGAAAAATGGGGTGAAATCATAAAAACAGGATTACTTGTTATAAAGAAAAAAAAAGATCCTTAAGTTTGTTTTTAGCTCATTAGTCATACAAGTTGTTAAATAATGGTTCCACATATTTTTGACTCTAAGATGGCTGCTAAGAATGAATGATTAAAGGTGTATATACCAATAGTAAATATATCTAGAAGATGTGTATTGCACGATTACGAATACGGGTACATACGAGTAGAATTGTTGATAAAAATGAATGAGAATGTAATTGTGAGCATTTTTGCTAAGTAGAAGTACTTTGATATGTGTCTTGAAGTCTTTCAAAAGTGTACTAATACATATTAATACACTACATGTATATACATTTTAACTGAGTTGTTAAGTCACCGTTAGTCGTTACATGTAAGTGTTGTTTTGAAACCTTTAAGTTAACGATCTTGTTAAATGTAATTAGACCATTGTTATAATACTTAAATAAGATGTTAAATTCTTATGTTATCATAATAACATGGTGTATAAATATATCTTAACATCATATATATATATGTTAAAATACTATTACAACGATAATCGTTACATATATGTCTCGTTTCGAAATCTTTAAGTTAGTAGTCTCGTTTTTACATATGTAGTTCATTGTTAACATACTTAATGATTTACTTAATTATCATTTTATCATGTTAAATATAGTGTAACAATATCTTAATATGATACATATGTATTTAGTAAGACGTTGTTATAACGATAATCGTTATATATATCATTTTCGAGTTTCTTAAATCAATAATCTCATTTGTTTGTGTATAACTCGTTGTTAACATATTTATGGAGATACTTACTTATCATAATCTCATGTTAACCATATATATATATATATATATATATATATATATATATATATATATATATATATATATATATATATATATATATATATATCCATTTATATAACATCATGTAGTTTTTACAAGTTTTTAACGTTCGTGAATCGCCGGTCAACTTGGGTGGTCAATTGTCTATATGAAACTCATTTCAAATAATCAAGTCTTAACAAGTTTGATTGCTTATCATGTTGAAAACATTTAATCATGTAAATATCAATCTCATTTAACATATATAAACATGGAAAAGTTCGGGTCACTACATTCTCAGCCCAAAAATATAGATTGCAAAAGTAATTAAAAAGGGAGCAAATGAAACTCACCTTAGCAGCACATAAGGTCATTCACCGAAATGTGACCAAAACTCGGAATACAAAATAACCGTAGATCTCAACCTAGAGAACATATGTTGGTCAATACATGTCTAATAAGCTAGGTCGGGTCATAGTGTATCATAATCCTAATGCTCGAGACCGACATGCAAAGGTTAACAAAAGTCATCACAAAAGTCAACCTGACCCAATATGATCTTTAAGTCTATACATGTTTATTAACATAGTATAAGTCTTGATAATTGAACGAATTTATAGTTTATCAAACTCAAAATATTATTTATTTCAGGAACTATATTATATTTGAATTATCATGGCAATCGAACATGATTTTGATATAGTTTTCCAATACTTGAAAAATCAAATTATAGTGTTTATAAAGCTTTAAAACATGATAAGACAGTCAACTTTGACAATTGTTCAACAAGACGATACGTGCCTTATATAGAAATTCATTTACTCGATTAGTAATATTTGAAAATCCAATTTATCAATCTTATAAACAAGTTGTTTAAATATCAATTGCAGATTCAAAAGCAATTTCAATTAATGTTAATTATAATTCAGTTGACCATAACTTTTAATCCGTTCCTCGAAAACACACGATTTCTAAATGAAAAGTTATTAATTTTTCGACAGTTTTCCAACGACATGCATATCATATACCTTTTATCAATAACATATGTATCAAATTCATGATTCATCATAAACTATCTAACGACAAAATTAAAGCATACAAGCATGCATAAACATATACACTCGAGCACTAGACATGGATACACTATTAATAAAAGATAAGATATAAATGCTTACGTATCAATATTGGAATTCAATATTTCAGAAAAGTACGTAGACGCAACGGAGATGATAAACACTAGGTTGTCCTCACGATCATATCCCCGAACATTACCCATAACCTCCATAACTATAACCCATAATTTCCTTAGCTTTTATCCCGTTCGAAAACCATTTTTGAAATAACTCAGACAGCACTCCGTAGTAATAGTTTATATATAATAATACTAATAACATACATATACTACTAATAATAACAAGATTAATAATAACATTAATCTTAATAATAATAATAATAATAATAATAATAATAATAATAATAATAATAATAATAATAATAATAATAATAATAATGTAAATAATTATATAACAAAGGGAGTAAGATATAGAATATGTGTGTGTGTGTGTGTACGTCGAGCAAACTAGCTAATTTATAGAATGTTTCTGAATCTTGACTGCCATGCGATCGCATGGCTTCTCAGTGCAATTCCCATGCGATTGCATGGGATGCCCTGACAGCTCACAATCTTTTGTTGTTTTGCTTGTCGACATAATTAAATAAATATATAATTTATATAATTTATATTAATTAATTATATATTATATTATATTCTCATACCTAGTTAACTTGAAAATTTAGTTCTGATGAATTATACGTTGAAGCTCGACTTATGTCCCGTTTCCGATTTTTCGAACGACGTTTCGTACGCTTAGAAAACTAGCACTTTACGTTTCGCGACGTGTACCTTTATTAATAATTAGACTTAATCATCGATAGACTATATTACTCGAAGTATAATTTATACATTTGAGTAATTTGGTCATTTGCTTCTATAAATCAACTCCTCGTTGTTTATTAAAATATATTTAATAATATCGAAACGTTTTATATCTAATTCAATTCTATACATTATCACATTGTAAAATATATATTTTCTTTTAGAAAAATATAAATTTGTATATAATATTTATTTATCAAACTGGATAATAAACGGGTGTTACTATCGTTTACAAAAATAATTTCGAACCTTAATATATATATATATATATATATATATATATATATATATATATATATATATATATATATATATATACAATATATATAAACACTTTTTATATACACGTTGCAAGTTATTTTTATATTCGTTCGTGAATCGTCGAGCATAGTCAAAAGGGTAATTGAATATATGAATAGTTCGAAAATTTTCGATACTCAACATTACAGACTTTGATTATCGTGTCGGAATCATATAAAGATTAAGTTTAATTTTGGTCGAAAATTTCTGGGTCGTCACAGTACCTAACCGTTAAAGAAATTTCGTCCCAAAAATTTGATTGGGATCATCATGGCTAACAATAAGTATTTTTTCATGACTCATACGAGTTGAAAATTAAATTTTTATCATCATTGAGTAATATGGATAAAACAAATCATTTATGTGAAGAGTATGAGTGAAGCTATCGCAAAAGAGTGAAATGAGAAAATAAAGTTTCGTCGTATCTTTTGACGTAGATAGGGTTGATTTCCGGAGTTCAAGGGATTTAGAGAAAATTTTCGTAATAAGATTTGATTCTTCGGTAATTAAGAAAATTAGGATCTGCTTTGGTTAAATACGATAATCTGTTTTGATTGCTCTGTTGGATATTTCATTATAAATTCACTCCCTTCGTCTCCTTATTTCCACAGTTCATACCTTCTATTCTCTCCCTCAACTCATACTTTAAAGCATTCGTCAATATTCTCCATCCAGTTCTGATTCTTGATATACTTCTAACCTTCATATCTGTCATTCTTCTTTTTCATCTGCCACCGGAGGAATCTATTCACTTCTACTATACTCTTGGTTTTATAGTGTTTTTAGTTTTCCCGTGTCTTTACGTTGCAATACTTATTGATATACACGGTTTGTAATTTATGCGTTGTCGTCGGACTTTATATCTTTCCTTATTTTTTGGAGTCCCTGCTCTTGTCTTCCCATAATCATTGACATCCACCGTTAATGCTCTCTCTTATTTGCTGCGATTTATACTTCCATTTATATTTCGGAGCTTCATGCTCTGTTTTCTCTTATATCCATTAAGCACAGCAAGTAATGGTCCAGAATTCGTAGGTATGGAGTTTCGAATGAACATAGTTAATGTTCTAAGAAGGAAATCGTAATGGCACGATCTTGATTTGTCAAATTACCAGAATATCCGGAAAAGACCGAATCATCAAGAAAAATATTTTCTTGATAGTTTAGAGGTTAAAAAGATTGAAAGAGTTATGTAACATGGTTCATGATGAGGGTATGATCTATGAACCTTTATCACGTTCCATTAGAAACTTAGCATAACTTACTGTAATATAATCACGTTGATCAAGTGTCATTATATTATACTAACTCATGCTTCAATTCCCAACATTACTTCAAAAACATTTATATTTTAAATTCGAATTTTTTTTTTCTTCAGATTTTAGAAACTACAACAGTTTCCTTTATGATGTAACACTGATAGCGCGAAGAGATAAATGATTTCAGATAAGAATGGTTATGAAAATATCTTCAGAAATATCGAGGATCTTTATAATGAAAGATACGATGATATCTTAGAATTTCTAATATCGAAAGATGATAAAGAAGATTTGTCTGTAAAGATTTAGAGTTAGGAGCAAGGTATTCATTAATGACTTCAGCAGATACTGAATCATTTGGATTCTTTGAAGGTAGGTTTAGTCTTTGTGATTTGTCCACAGCCTCTTTCAAGGTTTGCTCAATTCATTTTTCAGTACCAAATTTTCTCTTTTTCTGAGCTTTGCCAACACGCTATTCTTTATCGTCAAACTTTTGACTGTTAAGGTTGTTTACAGTTTTTGCTGCTTCATCAGCTCTTTTCCAAAATTCGGAGAACTAGTTCGCAGTTTGGGCATTTTTCAGAAACTTCACATTCGAAGTGTGTAAGTCTAGGAGATAGACGTTATATGTACATATATAACTGTTGGCGTAGAATTGCTGTGAAATTCGAGAATAATGATTGAAGCTTTTTGGTATGACAATTACCGTTACAAGATGCAGATGAGTACATGATAGGGTTTCAATGAATATAATGATTTTTCGGAAAAATCAAAGATCAACAAAATTTTTGGTAAGTTTCAAGGTAATGTGGTGGGACATAAACGGTTCCCCGGTAATGATGACGAAAAGAGGAAACGTATATATCACAGTTATAATAAGGCTTATTCGGATGAAAAGTCGAAGTTGATTTGCTGAATCAGAATCGAAGAATGTAACATATTAATTGTGAATTTATATATCTTTCGGTATTACCTACCCGTTAAAGTTTCACAAGTAATATTTTGTACCAGAGAATTTTATTACAGTCTTTATGAAAATATACGTATGTATATTTTCTTCAGATATAATACAGATTTAATGAGTTAATATCATATTAAGCTCATTTGATTTTTAGCTGGATTAGAAATGAATAATCTCTAAAATATTAAAGATTTCATAATCTTTGTGGAGTATTTCACTAATGTAGTCAATACTTCATTATTCAGTTTTATTGATATTTTCTCAGTGAATCATGTTGGTGGTCATGGAATTCTTGTGAATTTCGCAAGGTACGAATGATGTTTTCTAGAAATTTTTGAGTACATCGAAAATGAAAGTGTAAAATCAAACGTGTAATTGAATAATACACTTAGTTTATTATGAAAAGGAATTCATTGAATTTGAAACAGAGATTGTAGTTAATGATGGTTATGTCATTATTGAAGGATGTACATCATTGGATATTAGTAATATGAACTAACCGAGTAGTACCTACCAGTTAAGATTCACACGTAATAGCTTAGTACGAAAAGATTTATTTTGATTTCAAAATTCATATATATTAAATATACATATAATTTCTTCAGGGGGAATGAGTTAATACTTCATAACTCGTTGATACAATATACGCGTTGTTGATTTGTGATGATGTTGGTAATTATGGAATTGGCGGAACTTGTAGTGCTACAGGTTTTGCCGGGGTTGGTGATACTAATGGTACTGTTGATGCTGCTGGTAAAACAAGTCTAGCTTGTAAATCGTGCACCATTCCGGTTAGGGTTTCTACTCTTCCTTCAATTGTTTCGGTCCACTCATCTGATTTACGGTTACGGCTGGAATAGATAATCTCTAAGACTTTAGAGATTACATAATTGCCGCAGAATGTTTCTCCACTGAAGTTATGAAGCATTACTTCATCGGTTATTGTTGCTGGTACTTCTTGGTAACTACGGTGCGTATGACATTGATGCTCGTAGAATAGATTGTGAAGTTGAGGTTTGCGATGCGATTGTTGTTGGTGGTGGTAATGGTACTGTTGGTGTTGTTGTCGGTGGTACTGTTGATGCCGGTGATGCTGCTAGTGCTTGTAACCTTTGCACCATATTTTCCAAAGCCACTACCCGAGCGCGAAGCTCGTTGACTTCTTCTATTACAGCGGAATGATTGTTGGTTCGGACGAGGGAATGAATAAGGTCTGGAATTTGAGATAATATATAATCGTGACGAGACACTCTGGAAATGAGAGAGAAAATGGTGTTTCAGACAGGTTCGCCAGTAGGTGCTTCAGGTTCCTCGCCAAGAGGGGAATGTGGTGGATGGAAGGGATCACCTTCTTCTTGTCTCCAATGATTAAGTAGACTACGAACCCATCCCCAATTCTTCCAGAATAGATGATGGCTAATTGGTTGATCTATTCCGGTCACACTGCTTTCAAATCTCGAGTGGAAATCCATATCGGAATAGCTGTTGGAATCTAAGGAATTTGAACTAGATATGGGATCCATCTTGTACATAGTAAGGAAAAGATTTTTGGAATGAAATAGATTATAGGACTAATTTGGTATTCCTCAATACATAGTTTACATATGTATTTATAATACCAGAATCCCATAAGTTATGGAGGATTTTACGGAAGATGTCAGGCAAAGTTTACTGTAACAGATATGCCAAGATATAAATTTTGTCTATACACTATCTATGCAATCAATGCAGTAAGACGCGTTTAGACTTAAGACGATAGACAGGTAATTTCCGACAAGAAATGATAAGCAAAAATTGGTAAAAACAAATACGGTCATAGTTTAGACTCACTAATGCATCCTAACAATTACTAGTTAAACACACTAATAAAAATTATGGTTCCCTATGACCTCAAGCTCTGATACCAACTGTGATGATACGTCCAAATCCCTTTGGAAGAATACATCATTCATCGATTTCACAGTGAGGTACTGACCTCTACATGATACGTTTTGTAAACATTGCATTCTTTTGAAAAGGCACACCATAATTGAATATCAAATTCCAAGGTTTTTGATGTTTGATGATTTCTACATATAGACAATTATCGAAATTAATAGTTTACAATACTACATCCGTTGATAATGCAGTCAAAATAAGATACATGGTGATGATTTTTTTTAATGCAACGTTTTCTCGAATAAAGCATGTATGACTCCATCCACATAGCTTGTATCACATATAAGCAAATAGCAGAAGACTTCTAGGAACCTGAGAATAAACATGCTTTCAAGTGTCAACACAATGGTTGGTGAGTTTATAGTTTTAATGTTGCGCATAATCCGTATATAAAGGTAGATCATAAGATTTCAGTTGTTTCATCCAGAAATGTTTATCAAAATATTCTACAAGATTGAGCACCCTGGTAACTAAACTTTAACGTCTATATAATAAGTACCCCTGTTTTAACATACATGCAACCAACATGTACAATACACGCAAACTAACGTGTACTAACATCAAATAGCATACGTCCGCTTTATAGTTCAGGCTAGGGTCTCTATACCTGGAACGGACGGGGATGTCAAGCCCTATGAATCCATATACAACTACTCACGCCCACTAGTTCTTTTAACCGGCAGCTACTAGTTACCAAAGCTAAGGAATTTTCGATTCAAATTCAGTGTAGAATTTAAGTATGTACTTGTATCCATTGTGTTTAAAATAAAGTGCATGTATTCTCAGCCCAAAAATATAGATTGCAAAAACAATTAAAAAGGGAGCAAATGAAACTCACCTTAGCAGCATATAAGGTCATTCACCGAAATGTGACCGAAACTCGAAATGCAAAATAACCGTAGATCTCAACCTAGAGAACATATGTTGGTCAATAAATGTCTAATAAGCTAGGTCGAGTCATAGTGTATCACAATCCTAATGCTTGAGACCGACATGCAAAGGTTAACAAAAGTCATCTCAAAAGTCAACATGACCCAATATGATCTTTAAATCTATACATGTTTATTAACATAGTATAAGTGTTGATAATTGAACGAATTTATAGTTTATCAAACTCAAAATATTATTTATTTCAGGAGCTATATTATATTTGAATTATCATGGCAATCAAACATGATTTTCATATAGTTTTCCAATACTTGAAAACTCAGATTATAGTGTTTATAAAGCTTTAAAACATGATAAGACAGTCAACTTTGACAATTGTTCAACAAGACGATACGTGCCTTATATAGAAATTTATTTACTCGATTAGTAATATTTGAAAATCCAATTTATCAATCTTATAAACAAGTTTATTAAATATCAATTGCAGATTCAAAAGCAATTTCAATTAATGTTAATTATAATTCAGTTGACCATAACTTTTAATCCGTTCCTCGAAAACACGCGATTTCTAAATGAAAAGTTATTAATTTTTCGACAGTTTTCCAACGACATGCATATCATATACCTTTTATCAATAACATATGTATCAAATTCATGATTCATCATAAACTATCTAACGACAAAATTAAAGCATACAAGCATGCATAAATATATATACTCGAGCACTAGACATGGATACAATATTAATAAAAGATAAGATATAAATGCTTACGTATCAATATTGGGATTCAATATTGCATAAAAGTACGTAGACGCAACGGAGATGATAAACACTAGGTTGTCCTCACGATCATATCCCCGAACATTACCCATAACCTCCATAACTATAACCCATAATTTCCTTAGCTTTTATCCCGTTCGAAAACCATTTTTGAAATAACTCAGACAGCACTCCGTCGTAATATTTTATATATAATAATACTAATAACATACATATACTACTAATAATAACAAGATTAATAATAACATTAATCTTAATAATAATAATAATGTAAATAATTATATATAATAGAGGGAGTAAGATATAGAATATGTGTGTGTGTACGTCGAGCAAACTGGCCAATTTATAGAATGTTTCTGATTCCTGACTGTCATGCGATTGCATGGCTTCTCAGTGCAATTCCCATGCGATCGCATAGGATGCCCTGACAGCTCACAATCTTTTGTTGTTTTGCTAGTATACATAATTAAATAAATATATAATTTATATTAATTAATTATATATTATATTATATTCTCGTGCCTAGTTAACTTGAAATTTTAGTTCCGATGAATTATACGTTGAAGCTCGACTTATGTCCCGTTTTCGGTTTTTCGAACGACGTTCCGTACGCTTAGAAAACTAGCACTTTAAGTTTCGCGACGTGTACCTTTATTAATAATTAGACTTAATCATCGATAGACTATATTACTTGAAGTATAACTTATACATTTGATTAATTTGGTCATTTGCTTTTATAAATCAACTCCTCGTTGTTTATTAAAATATATTTAATAATATCAAAACGTTTTATATCTAATTTAATTCTATACATTATCACATTGCAAAATATATATTTTCGTTTAGAACAATATAAATTTGTATATAATATTTATTTATCAAACGGAACAATAAACGGGTGTTACTATCGTTTACAAAAATAATTTCGAACCATAATATATATATATACAATATATATAAACACTTTTTATATACACGTTGCAAGTTATTTATATATTCGTTCGTGAATCGTCAAGCATAGTCAAAAGGGTAATTGAATATATGAACATAGTTCCAAAATTTTCGAGACTCAATATTACAGACTTTACTTATCGTGTCGGAATCATATAAAGATTAAGTTTAATTTTGGTCGAAAATTTCCGGGTCATCACAGTTTTCTAAGTGCGCCTTTTAGTTAAAGGAAGTACAATTCCTTGGTCACATCGTTAGCAGTTAAGGAATTCAGGTTGATCCAGTCAAGATTGAAGCCATTGAAAAGTGGGAGACCCCAAAGACTCCAACACAAATACGCCAATTTTTGGGTCTTGCTGGTTATTACAGAAGGTTTATTCAAGATTTTTTTCGGATAGCCAAACCATTGACAGCATTAACACACAAAGGGAAGAAATACGAATGAACTTCTACATCGCCTATTCTATCGTTACTTGAAGAAAACGATGATTTTATAATTTTTATTGTGATGCTTCGCGACAAGGTTTTGGTTGTGTCCTCATGCAACGAAAGAAGGTTATTGCATATGCATCCCGACAACTGAAGGTTCATGAACAAAATTATACGACTCATGATCTAGAATTAGGAGCAGTGGTGTTTGCATTAAAGATTTGGAGACACTACTTGTACGGGGTTAAATGTACTGTGTATACCGACCATAAAAGCCTTCAACATATCTTCAACCAAAAACAACTGAACATGAGGCAACGTAGGTGGGTCGAGCTGATAAACGACTATGATTGTGAAATTTGCTATCATCCCGGGAAAGCAAATGTAGTAGCAGATGCTTTAAGAGGGAAGGAAATAGAGCCGATTCGAGTACGAGCAATGAATATGAAGATTCGTACAAACCTCACTACACAAATAAAGGAGGCTCAACGAGGAGCTCTTACTGAAGAAAACTTTAGAAATGGGATGCTCAAGGGTTTAAACAAGAAACTTGAGATACGAGAAGACGGAACCCGGTATTTTAATGGACACATTTGGGTACTGAAGTTTAAAGGGTTAAGAAAATTAGTTTTGGATGAGGCACATAAGACAAGATACTCAATACATCCCGGAGCTGGAAAGATGTATCAAGATCTTAAGGCACACTTTTGGTGGCCAAATTTGAAAGCTGATATTGCAACGTACATCGGAGAATGTTTGACTTGCTCCAAAGTCAAGGCGGAACATCAGAAACCATCAGGTCTGCTTCAACAACCAGAAATCCCAGAATGGAAATGGGAATGTATTACCATGGATTTCATCACGAAGCTACCAAAGACTGCATGGGGTTATGACACCATTTGGGTAATTGTCGATCGTCTCACCAAATCTGCACATTTCCTACCTATGAAGGAAATGGATAAGATGGAGAAATGGGTACGATTATACATGAAGGAAGTTGTTTCAAGACATGGAGTACCTATCTCCATTATATCCGATCGCGACAGTAGGTTTATGTCAAGGTTTTGGCAATCACTACATGAAGTACTAGGGACTCGTCTGGAT
This sequence comes from Rutidosis leptorrhynchoides, assembly GCF_046630445.1. Taxonomy (NCBI): domain Eukaryota; kingdom Viridiplantae; phylum Streptophyta; class Magnoliopsida; order Asterales; family Asteraceae; genus Rutidosis; species Rutidosis leptorrhynchoides. The sequence goes on from NC_092333.1 coordinate 150,960,170, forward strand.
ATGAGCACTGCATATCATCCTCAAACCGATGGGTAAAGCGAAAGGACCATTCAGACTCTTTGTGACGATTGCTCTAAATCTATATGGACGAACATGTCATTCATTGATTTCATTGCGAGGTATTTGACCTCTATATGATACGTTTTGTAAACATTGCATTCTTTTGAAAAGGCACACCATAAATGAATCAACTGTGACGATCGCTCCAAATCCATATGGACGAACACGTCATTCATTGATTTCATTGCGAGGTATTTGACCTCTATATGATACGTTTTGTAAACATTGCATTCTTTTGAAAAGGAACACCATAAATGAATATTTAAATCAAAGGTTTTTGACATCTGATGATTTCTACATATAGACAATCACCGTAATATAATAGTTTACAATAGTACTTCTGTTGACAATGCAGTCAAAATAAGATACATTGTGATGATTTGGTGAATGCAACGTTTCCTTGAAAAATATGCCATGTAAGACTCCATGCACATGGCTTGTCTAACATATAAGCAAACAGCGGAAGACTTCTAGGGAACCTAAGAATAAACATGCTAACAAGTTTCAACACAACGGTTGGTGAGTTCATAGTTTTAATGTATCGCATAATCTGTATATAAAGGTGGACCACAAGATTTCAGTTGTTTCATCCAGAAATGTTTATCAAAATATTCTACAAGATTGAGCACCCTGGTAACTAAACTTTAACGTCTATATAATAAGTACCCCTGTTTTAACATACATGCAACCAACATGTACAATACACGCAAACCAACATGTACTAAACTCAAATAGCATACGTCTGTTTTATAGTTCAGGCTAGAGTTTCTATACCTGGAACAGACGGGGATGTCAAGCCCTATGGATTCATATATAACTACTCGTGCCCACCAGTTCTTATAACTGGCAGTTACTAGTTACCAAAGCTAAGGGATATTTGATTTAAACTCGGTGTAGAATTTAGTATGTACTTGTATCCATTGCATTTAAAATAAAGTGCATGTATTCTCAGCCCAAAAATATATATTGCAAAAGCAATTAAAAAGGGAGCAAATGAAACTCACCTTAGCAGCATATAAAGTCGTTCACCAAAATGTGACTGAAACTCGGATTACCAAATAACCGTAGATCACAACCTAGAGAACATATGTTGGTCAATAAATGTCTATCAAGCTAGGTCAAGTCATAGTGTATCATAATCCTAATGCTCGAGATCGACATACAAAAGTTATCAAAAGTCGTTTCAACAAGTCAATCTGACTCAATACTATAGTTGAATGATCATGACAATCGAAACATTTTAACATTTCACACAGTTTTTCAATTCTTGTAAAATTAGATTATAGTTTTTATAAGGTATTAAAACGAGACGTGCCTTATATAGAAATTCATTTACTCGATTAGTAATATTTAAAAATCCAATTTATCAATCTTATAAACAAGTTGTTTAAGTATCAATTACAGATTCAAAAACAATTCCAATTAATGTTAATCATAATTCAGTTGATCATATCTTTTAATTCGTTCATCGAATTTACGCGATTTCTAAATGAAAAGTTATTGATTTTTCGCCAGCTTTCCAAAAACATGCATATCATATACCTTTTATCAGTAATATATATATATTAAATTCGTGATTCATCATAAACTATTTAACGACGAAATTTAGCATACAAGTATGCATAAATATATACTCGAGCACTAGACATGGATACACTATTAATATATAAAAAATAAGATATGAATGCTCACGTATCAATATTGTGATTCAATATTGCAGGAAAGTATGTAGATGCAACAGAGATGATAAACACTAGGTTTGACTTGCAAATAATACCCACGATCATTATCCATAATCACTATAGCTATAACCCATAGTTTCCTTAGCTCTATCCCGTTCCAAAACTCGTTTTGAAATTAACCCGCTCATAACCTCGTCGTAATATTTTATGTATAATACTAATAATAATAATGCAACTTAATAATAATACTAAGATTAATTAATAATAATCTTAATAATAATAATAATAATAATAATAATAATAATAATAATAATAATAATAATAATAATAATAATAATAATAATAATAATAATAATAATAATAATTTATATATATATTGAGAGAGAGTCGAGAGATAGTTGTGAGGAATCAATCAGAAACAGAAATCGAGCGAATTTATACTACCTTGCCTGTCCCAACCCTCCATGCGATCGCATGGTTTTTGGGCATCATGGCCATGCGATCACATGGCCCTCTGATCCAGCTCACACTCGTTTGACGTTTTGCTTGTCGACATATTATTTAATTATAAATATAATATAATTAATTTATATAATTAATTATATATTATATTAAATTCACGTGCATAGTTGACTTGTAATTTTTATTCCGATAAGTCGTACGTCGTCACTCGACTTATGTCCCTGTTCCGATTTTCCGAACGTCCTTTCGTACACTTAGAAAACTAGTACTTTTCGTTATGCGACGTGTACCTTTATCAAAAATTAAACTTAATCATTGATAAACTATGTCACTCGAAGTGTAGCTTTAATCAATTAAGTGTTTTGGTTATTTGCTTCTATAAATCATCGTCTCGTAGTATATACATATATACATTTTCATTTTGAAATAGTGTTTTACTGTAGCAAAGTTACTGTAGCAAAGGTTTTTTACTGTAGCAAATAGTGATTTTCGAAAACACTGTAGCTTTTCGGATACTGTAGTAATTCGAAAATACTGTAGCAAATTAGTGTTTTACTGGTTCATCTTAAACATTTTAGTTAACTTATCTAAATATCAATCGAATCAATAATCAAATGTTACTATCGTTTACTAAATAACTTGAAATCATATATATTCAAATAGATATATAAACCAATAAATTTAATATACGGTATCATGCAATTAAAACTTTGTTACGTTTTCAAGTTATAGTATATATATGTATCTATTTACATATAATGGTTCGCGAATCGTTGAGAACAACCGAAGGGTACTTGAATAGTTCAAAAATTTTGAGATTCGGTTTTACAGACTTGGCTTATCGTGTCGAAAACGTTAAATCATTTAAAGATAAAGTTTAAATTTGGTCAAAAATTTCCGGGTTGTCACACTCTTGAAGACATGCTTAGAGCATGTGTGATCGATTTCGAAAACGGATGGGATAAATATTTACCATTGGCAGAATTCTTGTATAACAACAGTTATCATACGAGTATTAATGTTGCACCATTCGAAGCACTTTATGGAAGAAAGTGTAGATCCCCTATCTGTTGGAACGAAGTAGGTGACAGACAACTGACTGGTCCCGAGATCATACAGGAGACTACTGAAAAGATTGTGCAAATCAAAGAGAGATTGAAGACCGCCCAAAGTCGTCAAAAGAGCTATGCTGATGTTCGAAGGAAGCTGTTAGAATTTCAGGTTGATGACATGGTTATGTTAAAGGTTACACCTTGGAAAGGTGTGATACGCTTTGGTAAGAGGGGTAAATTGAACCCAAGATACGTAGGACCATTCAAGATCATCGAACGTATTGGACCGGTGGCTTATCGACTTAAGCTACCACAACAACTTGCTGGAGTACACAATACCTTTCACGTCTCAAACCTAAGGAAATGCCTTGCAAAAGAAGACCTCACTGTTACTCTTGAAGAAATCCAAATCGCTGAGAAACTGTATTTTATAGAAGAGCCTGTCAAAATCATGGACCGTGAAGTCAAATAGCTCAAGCAAAGCAACATACCTATAGTTAGGTTCGTTGGAATACTCGAAGAGGTCCCGAGTTCACTTGGGAAAGAGAGGACCAGATGAAACAGAAGTATCCACATCTGTTTACAAACACTGCCCATTGAATAGGTACTACTTTAAATTTCGGGATGAAATTTCTTTAACGGGTAGGTACTGTGATGACCCGGATTTTTTCGACTACTTGATTAAACTATTTATATGATTTAATAATTTTGACTTGATATGCAATGAATTTTAATAAGTCTTGAACCTCCGGAAAGAATTTTACATAAGCAGTTGACCACCCTTTTATTCTTACGATTCACGAACGTCATAACTTGTATTAATTATATATATATATATATATATATATATATATATATATATATATGTATATGTGTGTGTGTGTGTGTGTGTGTATATATATATATATATATATTTAACTTGAAAATATGATAATTAAATATCTCATTAAGTATATTAACAAAGTATTATATATATATTTTCATACTACTAATTTAAAGAGTTTTTGAACAATATATATGTTACTATTTAAACGACGTAATTAACATATGTTAAAATGTATTTACATATAAAGTATTACGAGTGTAAATACATCCTTACAAGTATTAAATACACTTTATAATATACCAATACATATAAAGGATAGCTATACTCGTATTTTCATTCAATTTCCTCAAGAATTCTACTCGCATTCATACGGTATTTTTACCCATATTATACACAGCTTCTAGAAGTATTTACTATTTGTATATACCAATAGAAATCTGCAATTATTTGTGTAATATGTCATCCATGACCTAATCAATTTAATATGTCATCCATGACTTAATACATTTTAACTTATCTTAGATATTTTCACTAAAAACAAAATTTTCAAGCCTATAAATAAGCACCATTTCTAACTCATTTTTACACATTCATTTTCCAAATTTTACTTCCAATTTTCACACACACTTGCAAGAAATCTCTAAAGTTTTGTTCTACTACTTCTTTCCAGTAACTTTACATTTTAACTTGAGGTAAAAACTCTACTTCAACTCTTGTACAATTCATATGTCTATAGCTATCTATATAAGAGTTTATAAACTAGAACATAGTTTAGTTAATTCTAAACTTGTTCGCAAACAAAGTTAATCCTTCTAACTTTACTTTTAAAAACAACTTAACACATGTTTTATATCTATATGATATACTAACTTAATGAGTTAAAACTTGGAAACATGAAGAACACCGTAAAACCGGACATACGCCGTCGTAGTAAAACCGGGGGCTGTTTTGGGTTGGATAATTAAAAACTATCATAATCTTTGATTTAAAAGTTGTTCTTCTGGGAAAATGATATTTCATATGAACATGATACTATATCAAAAAATCATGGTTAAACTCAAAATTGTAGTATGTTTTTCAAAATGGTCATCAAGATGTCGTTCTTTCGACGAAAATGACTACCTCTTTCAAATATGGATTATAACTTGTAAATCCGACCATAAACTACCACTTTTTCAGTTTAGTTTCACAAATTACAGTTCGTTATGAAACCATAGCAATTTGATTCACTCAAAACGGATTTATAACGAAGAAATTATGGGCAAAACAATATTAGTTAAAAATGGATAATTTGATTACGGGATTAATTCATTAAAATCTATACTAACCATATCCTAGCTAACTCTTCTTGTATTATACATGTATTCTAACATGTCATGGTTACACAATACGTCGGATAAATCAAAAGACACAACATACACAATACGTGTAACTACAATAGTGGTATTGTGGGTCATGATTGAGTCTTATGCAACACATGTATACTATGTACTACTAATTGTGGACTACTAACTGTGGACTACTAACTATGGACTACTAATTGTGGACTACTAACGTTGGACTGCTAATTTGACAACTTAAACAATCACACGTGATTGAAAATATAAACTTAAACAATCACACGTGATTGAAAATATGAACTTAAACAATCACATGTGATTGAAGAAATGATATGAATAATAGTTGTATTACATTTTGATATACATATATATTTGTTACAGGTTCGTGAATCCAAGGACGACGGCCATATTTTTAATAAGTTGAAAACTTATTATTAATATACTTTTACTACCGTGAGTATATAGTCCCATTTTTAAACTCTAAAAATATTTTGGGATGAGAATACATGCATTTTATGTATTACGCTATGGACACAAGTACTTAAAATATATTCTACGTAGAGTTGTACCACCTTGCATATCTTCCCTAATAGCTTGGTAACTAATATTTACATGTTGTAAGAACATGTAAGCGCGAATCCTATTGATAGATCTATCGGGTTTGACAACCCCAACCGGGCTAGTCGCTCTAGTATCATAAATGGTTGTATAGTACTTCGTTTTTACTACACTTGATACAGTGTAGGGAGATTTCATAATAAAGGGAATATGCCACATTAATGTTTAAGTATGGTTACCGAAGCGCTCAACAACTTATAGAATATCTTTATTGAAATGTTTGTAACTATGAAATCTTATGGTCTATATTTATATCGATGCTAGCTTTAAACCTATATATCTCACCAACCTTTGTGTTGACTGTTTAAGCATGTTTATTCTCAGGTCCTTAAGAAAGTCTTCCGCTGTTGCATTATCTGAGCAAGCTGTGCATGGAGTCTCATGCTTTTGTTTAAATAAAGTGTTGCATTCAAAAAAATTTTTGTCATGTATTATATTCGATTGTTATGTCACGTGTGTAGTATTTGGAAACGATGTATTATGGGGATTATTTCTTAAATAATCGCCCACTTGTTTAAAACTTGCATTATGTATAATAATAATGTGTTTTTTTTATGAAACGAATGCAATATTTTCTAAAACGTATCATATAGAGGTCAAATACCTCGCTATGAGACCAATGAATAACGTACAACGTTTATAGTAATATGGACGAGTCGTTTCAGAGATTGTTGGGAAAAATAGAAATAATAATCTGATGAGTCAAAAGTGTTTTGCAGTTTTAGAGTCTGAAGATTTAGAGTCTGAAGTTACAAACTCTGAAATTACTGAAGTAAACGTATGATGATTTCTTGAAGCCAAAGTCATAGAATATTCTGGAGATATGCTTGTTATTTAAGAAGATTTGTTTTGAAGATTCGATTTTATCTCTAGAGTTGACTTCCTAATTAATAGTTAATTTGATGTATATTAGTTTATCTTTTCCACTTTTATTGGTAAGTAGTTATGGAAACCAAATCTCCAGATTTGGTTTTTACCTGTATAAATAGGGGCGTATGTTTTCTTATAAATTTGTACATTGCACGATCTATTATCTAATTCTTATTCTATTCATCGTGTTCTCTCATTTTCTGCACTATAATTCTTATTTATTGTATAAGGTGAGAGTCTGGTGTTCATAGTCCTATTACTGTGAACTAATAGGGTGAGTCTTTTTTTAAAAGGAAACGGGTCAAATGGGAAAAAGTTATCTTAACATGGAATTGTAATTCATTAAAAGCCTCATTTCTTCATGAAATGTAGATTATATCAAATTAATATAATATCTGTAACCATGTATGACATTATACTATTTATTTTAAATGACATTTCGGGCGAACTCCACCCAGTTTTGAACCATACCAGCATATTACATGATGCTTGTTAACCAGCCTGTCCCAGCTGTCAATATATAAATGGGTCAAATGGGTTAAAAGGTGCCCAAATTGTCTTTTTATGCACAAAAACCTCCTAAACCTTCTTATCAAGAAATAGTCTAGTATCAGAGTGATATAACATCTGGAATCATATTTTACATACGGATTACTCAGTATCTACTTACGGATTACTCAGTCTGTCCTGTCGATATTTTTTGACCTGAAAACGGTATCGGTACCGACGCTAGTGAATCTGCTAGGGGAGTTGACGACATAAGCGTACATAATTTTGGCTTGTAAACATCACACTCTGAGGATAATACGAATTTCAGGAAGGCGGAGTCCAATTTTAACGTTATTAATTGGGAGTTTATATATCCACCATCCAAATTACTTCTTTCACCATAAACCATGCATTAATAGGTTGTAATGTACAACTAATTAATGCATATGTTTGGTGGAAGAAGTAATTTGGATGGTGGATGCATCATTAGCCTTATTAATACATGTAGTGAAAACATAGATGGAGAAAATTCAGCTGGTGTTGGTGCTGAAGCTTCTAGAATTTCAGGTCATTTAGTGAACCAACAACTTAATGCTTAATCTACGAGTTCGTAAGGAGGTAATTGGTTTAGGACGGATTTCACAAGTTCGGTTTAGGCCATGCTGGACAAAATCGGATTTCCCAAGTTATTCTGGGTTTGCAAATTCCTTGGTTGAACGTACTGTAATTACAAACATGCATGAAATATAAACCCCTAAGCCAAAAAATTAATGTATGTGTCTTTTTATTGAGGCTAAGAAAGCATGTTCTCTAAAAGTTTTGATGATTTTTTTTGTGAATCCGGTTAGTATTGTCCCTCTTTCGCTGTTCCTAGAATCAGCGTATGCATTATGTGACAACCCGGAAATTTCTGACCAAATTTAAACTTTAATCTTTATATATTCCCGACACGATAAGCAAAGTCTGTTAAATTGAATCACAAGAATTTGAAACTGTGTTCATAAGTTCATTTAACCTCGACCAAATTTCAATGATTCACGAACTACTAAATGAATGTATATATGTATATATGTATATATTATAACCTGAAAACATTAACAAGTATTAGACGTATAATACTTTACATGAACGTTGTTGTTTTAAAATATATTTAAAATAATTATCGACGGAATTAAATGATAATAGTAAATGATTAAATTATTAGATACATTGAATTACAATTACGAGTCTCTGTTAAGAGGTCCACTTTGAATTAGAAAACCTTTTCTTTTTAACAATATCCGGAAAATGATAGAGTAATTTACGAGTAAGAACAAATGTGTCTATTATCAAGAATTAGGCAAAAGTTAGTGGAAGACTAAATTACATAGTAATCATTTGGTTTAGTTTCAAATGTACGAAAACGCTTTACGATATAATAGAACTCGAATATTTAAGTTGTCTTTGATTGAATAATGTAAGATGGAATATTGGTTGTTAAATATGTAGATAACTTACAACGTGTATTTAAAACGTGGTTACGAATATTGAATATACATATATAGTTTCAAATTAAGTAACACTTGATTCAATTGATATTTAGATATGTCATTTAGGATGTTTGATAAATGTTGGCGCATAAATGGATTACGCCAAATTAAGTTTCAAAATATAAACGATATGTGTTATATTATTTTCTAAACGAAATTTAGAACGAACTTTGAAATATATTGACGTTTTGAAAAATTAAATATGATATCATTACATAAATTTTTTTTTCATTACTTGTGATATGTACGAGAATATATTTTAAAATGAATATATATATATATATATATATATATATATATATATATATATATATATATATATATATATATATATATTTAGTCATAAAACGTTCCGATTTAAAATAATATATTTTGATAAACAACGAGTCCCTGATTTATAGAAGCAAATGACCACAACACTCAATTTTACAAAGTTACATTTTCATAAGGTAATTTATTGATGAATAAGTCAAATTGGTATTAAAGGTACACGTCGCGTAACGTAAAAGGCTAGTTTTCTAATCATACGAAAGTGCGCTCGAAAAACCGAAAGTGGTACATGAGTCGAGTGACAACGTACGAGTCATTTTTGTAAAAATTATATTTTTATCATTAACGTAAATATAATATAATATTTAATAAATTCTAAAGATTATATATATTAAATATATATAATTTACGTGTATCATGTGTTAATGTAAGAAAGAAAAAAAGGTGTCGGCAAAAATTTGATATGGATACCAGCTGGAAAGTTTTGTCATGCGACCGCATGAGTTAAACCCACAAACCCCATGCGATCGCATGGGGTGTGGTTGGACGAACTATGTATAAAGCTCATCGAATTCTGTCTCTGATCCATTTCATAACACACGCACACATACACTTACATATTAATATAAATATTATTATTATTATTATTATTATTATTAATATTAAGATTATTGATATTAATCTTTTTATTATTATTATTAGTATTATTAGGAATGATATTATATGTATTTATACATAAAATACTACGACGGAGTGCTGCTCGCGTAATTTCAAAATAAGTTTTTTCGAGTAGGATAGGGCTAAGGAAATTATGGGTTATAGCTATGAAGGTGATGGGTATGGTTCATGGGTATGCTCGTGAGGTCAACCTAGTGTTTATCATCTTCGTTGCGTTTACGTACCTTTCCTGCAATATTGAATCTCAATATTGATACGTGAGCACTCATAACTTAACTTTTATATATTATTAGTGTATCCCTGACTAGTGCTCGAGTATTTAGGATTATGCATGCTTGTACTTTTGATGTTGCCATTAGATAGGATGTGTTGAATCTTGAATTAGTTACATATACGGTTGAGATAAGGTATAAGATATGCATGTCGTTGGAAAGCTAGCGAAAAATTAAGAACTTTTCATTTAGATATCGAATGGTTTCGATGAACGGATTAGAAGTTATAGTCAATTGAATCTTTGTATTATTATTAAAAAAAATGATTATTTTTATCGTCGTTATTATCGTCGTTCTAGTTTTATCTTATTATTATTATTATTATTATTATTATTATAATTATTATTATTATTATTATTTTTATCAATAAAAGGGATTTATTATTAAAATTGTTATTTTTATTACTATCGGTATTATCGTTAAAGTTATAATAATAATAATAATAATAATTATTATTATTATTATTATTATTATTATTATTATTATTATTATTATTATTCATATATATATATATATATATATATATATATATATATATATATATATATATATATATATCATTATTCAAAAATGGTTATTGTTATTGTTATTATTATTATTATATTATCATTAAAATAATTATTAGTATTATCGTTAATAAAGTCATAGTAATTATTATTATTAGTATTATTGTAATTAAAACTAATATTAGTAACACCTAATTATTTTGATTACTATTATTATCGTTATTGTGAACATGATATAAAAGACGATTAAAAGCTATTAAACGAAACGATTAGGAAATAATGTGTAAGAGCATCATAATGAAATTAAAATATTATAAGATATTGATTTAGATAAAGTTATCGTTCTTATTATTTTTATCATTACTATTATTATTAAAAGTATCGTTGGTATTAAAACTATCATTTTAACAAAAATTATCATTTTAATAGAAATATCATGGTTACTATAAAATATCATTATTATTACCATTATTAATTTTTATAGATAATATTAAAAAGTATCGTAAATATTAAAGTTATCATAATTAGAATTATCGTTTTATCATAATATCATCGTAGTAATTATAAATATTGATATTTTTATAATAATAATTATTATTACAAAATAATACAACTTTTACTTACTATTATTATAGATATTATTTTATCAAATAAAGATGTGATACACACATATTTTACGACGTGTAATAAATTACTTTAATAATACCTATCATATTATCTTTATGATATTAAATGAACTCTATAAATTTTATTACTTATTATATATAAAAGTATATTTTATTATATAAATTTTAATATGAAATTTTATTTATTAATAAATGAATTATATTTAAAAATATAAAACGACGATATTTAAAATATATTATAATTATGTATAAATTTTGGAAATCACTTTGAGTCAAATTGACTTTTGTTGACTTTTGCATATTAGTCTCGAGCATTAGGATTGTGGTACACTATGACTTGACCTAATTTGTTAGACAATTATTGACCAACATATAAATATATAAAATTAATATAGGTTCGTGAATCCGAGTCCAACTTTGCACTTGTTCAATGACGTTATATGTGTTTTTACTACGAAATACAATAGGTGAGTTTGATTTGCCTTTTTACCCTTTATATTTTTGGGCTGAGAATACATGCGGAATTTTTATAAATGTTTTACGAAATAGACACAAGTAATCAAAACTACATTATATGGTTAAATGATCGAAGCCGAATATGCCCCTTTTAGCTTGGTAGCCTAAGAATTAGGGAACATCACTAATTTTGAGAATTAGTGCACGCCTAATTGACGCGAATCCTAAAGATAGATCTATTGGGCCTAACGAACCCCATCCAAAGTACCGGATGCTTTAGTACTTCGATGTTGTTTTTATCATGTCTGAAGGATTTCCCAGAATGATAGGGGATATTCTTATATGCATCTTGTTAATGTCGGTTACCAGGTGTTCAATCCATATGAATGATTTTTGTCTCTATGCATGGGACGTATATTTATGAGAACTGGAAATGAAATTCTTGTGGTCTATTAAAATGATGAAAATGAATGATTATGATAAACTAATGAACTCACCAAACTTTTGGTTAACACTTTAAAGCATGTTTATTCTCAGGTATTAAAGAAATCTTCCGCTGTGCATTTGCTCATTTTAAAGATATTACTTGGAGTCTTTCATGGCATATTTCGAAGAACGTTGCATTCGAGTCATTGAGTTCATCAAAGATTATTATTATGTAAATTTATAGTTGGATATTGGTTATTATGAAATGGTATGCATGCCTGTCAATTTTCGGTGTAAAGAAAGTTTGTCTTTTAAAAACGAATGCAATGTTTGTAAAATGTATCATATAGAGGTCAAATACCTCGCGATGTAATCAACTATTGTGAATTATTTATAATGTATATAAATGGGTCCTTTCAGTTGGTATCAGTGCGGTGGTCTTAGTGAACCAGGTCTGCATTAGTGTGTCTAACTGATAAGTCGTTAGGATGCATTAGTGAGTCTGGACTTTGACCGTGCCTGCATGTCAAAAGTTTTGTTTATCATTTCTAGTCGGAAATCATCTGCTTATCATCCTTAGAAAAATTACCTGCTTATCATTATTAGTCTAGACACGTCTTGCTACATTAATTGCATGAGTAGTGTATGGACAAAATTCATATCTTAGCGTATCTGCTAAATCATATCTTATCGTATCTGTTACTTTAGACTTTGCCTGATATATTCCGTAAATTCCTCCGTAATTTACGAAATCTTTTCCTCTACATATATAGATATTCTATGTAATTAGAATACCATCAGATAGCCGGAAGATCATTTTATAAAAAAAAAAAAAAAATCCTTTAACCAATCGTACGAAATGGAATTTGTCGTTAATTTTCCGAAATGGAATCTCACTCAAGCTCCGAAAGTAGTGTGACCGGAATGGATCAACCAATTAGTCATCACCTATTCTGGATGAATTGGGGATGTGTTCGTAGCCTTCTCAATCATTGGAGACAAGAAGAAGGTGATCCCTTCCATCCACCACATTGCCCTCTTGACGAAGAACCTGAAGCACTTACCGGTGAACCTGTCCGAAACACCATTTTCACTCTCATTTCCAGAGTATCTCGTCACGATTATATACTACATCAAATTCTAGATTTTATTTATCCGCTCGTTAGAACCGATAATCACCCCGGTGTAATAGAAGAAGTCAACGAGCTTCGTGCTCGGGTAGTGGCTTTGGAGAATATGGTACAAAGATTACAAACACCATCAGCAGCATCAGCAGCATAACCAGTACCACCATCATCAACGCCAACAATACCATTACCACCTCCAACCACAACCGCGTCATAACCCTCAACTTCACAATCTGTCCCACAAGCATCAACGTCATACGCACCATAGATACCAAGGAATACCAATAACAATAACTATGAAGTATTAATTCATAACTTCATTGGAGAAACATTCCGCGGCGATTATGTAATCTCTAAAGTCTTAGAGATTATCTAATCTAGCCCTAACCATAAATCAGTTAAGCGAACCAAAATGATTGAAGGAAGAATAGAAACCCTGACAAAAATGGTGTGTGATTAACAAGCTAAACTTGTTTTACCAACAGCATCAAGAGTACCACCAGCGTCACCAGCATCGTCAGTACAGTCAACATCAGAATCAACAACACGTATAACATCACAAACTCCGTCAGTTCAAGAATCACTGTGGACATCATTAGAATCAATAACGCGTATATTGTATCAATGAGTTATGGAGAATTAACTCATTCCCTCTGAAGAAATTATATCTATATTATATATATATATATATATATATATATATATATATATATATATATATATATATATATATATATATATATATATATATATATTTTTGAAATAAAAATAAATCTTTCAGTGCTAAGCTATTGTGTGTGAATCTTAACTACCCGGTTAATTCATATTACAAATATGCAATAATGTACGTCCTTCGTCCGCAACTTAACTATCGTTAACTACAATCTCTGTCTCAATTCAACAAATCCCAATTCATAATAAATCAAGTATATATCTGATTTTACACTTTCATCATCAATGTACCCGAAACTTTTCAGATAACATCATTCGTACTTTGCGAAGTTCACAAGAATTTAACGAAAACCCACATCACGCCTCAACAAATAACGAAGTATTGATTCATAATTTCAATATTATTGAAGAAATACTTATGTAATCTCTAAAGTCTTCAAGGGATTATTCAATTCTAGTTCCAGCCGTAAATCGAATGAGTTTAATTTAGTATCAACTCATTAAAATCTATGTTACATCTGAGGAGAATATATACATATATATTTTCATAAAGACTGTAATAAAATTCTTATGTACAAAATATTAATTGTGAAATTTTTTTTTAACGGGTAAGTAATACCCGAGATATACATATATATATATATATATATATATATATATATATATATATATATATTCACAATTAATATGTTACATTCTTCGAATCTGATTAAACAAATTATCAACTGTACTTCCTACTTTCACAATAATATACATTCTTTCATAGAAATCAAAACAACCATACTCATTCAAACCCAATTACATATTTTGATTTTGAAACCTCAGAATTCAATTCGAGATATAACCGGTACCATCACTTTTAGATTCCTACATCTTTCAAAGCGATACTTTGACTTCAAAACTGTGTTAAAACATCAAATGTATATTAACGATTACAATATGTGTTCAAACCCTTCGAAAATTTCTGAAGACACTTCAAATAATGAGCAATCGAGATGATGATCCAACCACATATTACCCACAGTTATGTACTTAAAAAGCTCTCGAAACCAAAGTCATAATTCAACACATATCTGTGTCAGATCTTTTGACATTTATTAGCAAAATAACCTTGCAATTCCTTTGCAAAGTAGCAAATTATAACACAGCTCCAGCTTGACAACTTCGATTTTTCATTCGGAGTAGCCTTATCATAATTTTGATATATGTGATTGCCCTTTTGTTACTGGAGAACCTTTCATATTCCACCACATTAGCAATAAACTTACCAACAACTTCACTTATCTTGGGCATTCCGAAGAATCATTATATTTATCGAAACCTCATCATTTACTCATTCGCATCTTGTAACGAGAATTGCTATACGAATCATCGGGAATTAGCAATCAGTATTTTGAAATCTCGCAGCATGTCTACGCCAACAGTTATATGTGTACATATAACGTCTATCTCCTGGACTTACATACTTGAATGTGAAGTTTCTGAAAAACACCCTGAACTGTGGAATAGTTCTCGAAATGTTGATGAAGCAGCAAAAACTATAAAACGACTTTAACAGTAAAAAGTTTGATGATGATGAATAGTATGCTGGCAAAGCGTAGGAAAAAAAAGTTTTGGAACTGGAAAATGGATTGAGCAAAGTATGAAGGAGGCTGTGGACAAATCACAAAGACTGAACCTGTCTTCAAAGAATCCAAATGATTCAGTATCTGCTGAAGTCATTAACGAATACCTTGCTCCTGACTCTAAACCCCTGCGGACAATATTCTTCATCATCCTCTGATATTAGAAATTCTAAGATATCATCGTATCTTTCATTATAAATATCCTCCATATTTCTGAAGATATTTTCATAATTATTCTTATCTAAAATCATTTATCTCTTCGCGCTATCTGTATTACATCATAAAAGAAACTATTTTAGTTTCTAAATTCTGAAACATTCGAGTTTAAAATAGGAATATTTTTGAAGTAGTGTTGGGAGCTGAAACATGAGTTAATATAATATAATGACACTTGATCAACGTGATTATATTAAAGTAAGTCATGCTGAGTTTCTAAATGGAACGTGATGATTCACAGATCATAACATCATCATGTGCTATGTTATACGACTCTTGTAATCTATTTAACCTCTAAAATATCAAGAAAATATTTCTTGATGATTCGGCTTTTTCCAAGGTATTCTGGTAATTTGACAAGTCAAGATCATGCCATCACAATTTTCTTTCCCAGAACATTAATAATGTTCATTCCAAAATTCATATCTGCGAATTCTGGACCATTACAAGCGGTGCTTAATCGCAAGAAGAAGAAACGAAAGGACAAAAACTCCGAAATAGAAATTGGGGTATAAATTGCAGCAAATAAAAGAGAGCATTAACTGTGGATGACAATGATTATAGAAGACAGAAATAGAGACTTTGAAATATAAGGGAAGATATAAAGCCCAACGACAAACCAAAAATTATAAACCATATATACATCGATGCATATAGCAATATAAAGACACTAGAGAACTAGAAACACTATAAACCCAAGAGTATAGTAGAAGTAAATAGATTCTTCTGGTGGTAGATGAAAAAGAAGAATGACCGATATGAAAGTTAGAAGTATATCGAAAATCAGAGCTGGATAGAGCATATTGATGAATACTTTAAAATATGAGTTGAGGGGAAAAGAATAGAAGGTGATGAAACATGACTAGGAACTTAGAAATCAACAGATTTAACTCACGCAATGACGGAATAAGTGAATCAAACCCTCTAGTAAATAGGTTAAGTTTTTTGGGATTAATTTAGTCAAACCACAACTAAATCAAGTGTGATTAGATCAACACCTAGAGCTATTATTCACCACCTGGGTGATTTGGACTGAGAGAGAATTGGAGGAGCTCACCAGATCTGAGTGTGTGTAATAAATGAGAGGCTTAACCTAAAATGAAGAATATAAGACTTTATATACCCCTACTGTTGACTCACCCGTACGATTCATCCATCACACGTACGAGTTGGCTTCATCAGCCGTACGGGTGATCACTCACTCGTGTCTTCTCATTTAGGTTGTAATTGTGATTTAACTCAGCATCAACTGTGCGTATGAGCCTGTCAGCCGTACTAGTGAGGCTTCACTCGTACGTCTGACTAAGTCTAACATAGTCAAACATCCAAATCTCGTTCTTGCAGTTCCTGTAACCACATACAAACACGGATAGGATAATAACGAGCAATCATGGTGGCCTGTAAACTGTTGTACCTGCAATGGACGTGGGTAGATGTCTAGGGACTTGCATAAAATGCATAAACAGAAGGTGTAAATTGTAAGGAAATGAAGGAGGTGAATTTATAAGAAAATCTCCGACAGAACAATTAAAATGGACGATCGCATTTAAAGCGGACCCTAATTCCCTTGGTTACCGGAGAATCAAATCTTATTACGAAGATTTTCTTCAAATCCCTTGAAAACTGGAAATCAATCATATCTACGTCAAATGATAAGATGAATCTACACTTACTCATTTCACTCTTCTATGTTAGCTTCATTCGTACTCTTCATATAAATTGATTGTTTATCCAAATTATTCGCTGATGATAAAACTATAATTTTCAGCCTGTATGCATCATGAAAACATACTTACTATCATTCACGACCTTTCCACTCAAATTTCGGGACGAAATTTCTTTAACGGGTAGGTACTGTGACAACCCGAAAATTTCCGACCAAATTTAAACTTTAATCTTTATATATTCCTGACACGATAAGCAAAGTCTGTTAAATTGAATCACAAGAATTTGAAACTGTGTTCATACGTTCATTTAACCAAATTTCAATGATTCACGAACCACTAAATGAATGTATATATGTATATGTGTATATATTATAACCTGAAAACATTAACAAGTATTAGACGTATAATACTTTACATGAACGTTGTTGTTTTAAAATATATTTAAAATAATTATCGATGAAATTAAATGATAATAGTAAATGATTGAATTATTAGATACGTTAAATTACAATTACGAGTCTCTGTTAAGACGTCCACTTTGAATTAGAAAACATTTTCTTTTTAACAATATCCGGAAAATGATAGAGTAATTTACGAGTAAGAACAAATGTGTCTATTATCAAGAATTAAGCAAAAGTTAGTGGAAGACTAATTTACATAGTAATCATTTAGTTTAGTTTCAAATGTACGAAAACTCTTTACGATATAATAGAACTCGAATATTTAAGTTGCTTTGATTGAATAATGTAAGATGGAATATTGGTTGTTAAATATGTAGATAACTTACAACGTGTATTTAAAACGTGGTTACGAATATTGAAGATACATATATAGTTTCAAATTAAGTAACACTTGATTGAATTGATATTTAGATATGTCATTTAGGACGTTTGATAAATGTTGGTGCATAAATGGATTACGCCAAATTAAGTTTTAAAATATAAACGATATGTGTTATATTATTTTCTAAACGAAATTTAGAACGAACTTTGAAATATATTGACGTTTTGAAAAATTAAATATGATATCATTACATAAATATTTTTTTTTCATTACTTGTGATATGTACGAGAATATATTTTAAAATGAAATATATATATATATATATATATATATATATATATATATATATATATATATATATATATATATATATATAGTCATAAAACGTTCCGATTTAAAATAATATATTTTGATAAACAACGAGTCCCTGATTTATAGAAGCAAATGACCATAACACTCAATTTTACAAAGTTACATTTTCATAAGGTAATTTATTGATGAATAAGTCAAATTGTTATTAAAGGTACACGTCGCGTAAAGTAAAAGGCTAGTTTTCTAATCATACGAAAGTGCGCTCGAAAAACCGAAAGTGGTACTTGAGTCGAGTGACAACGTACGAGTCATTTTTGTAAAAATTATATTTTTATCATTAACGTAAATATAATATAATATTTAATAAATTCTAAAGATTAAAAATAATATATATTAAATATATATAATTTACGTGTATCATGTGTTAATGTAAGAAAGAAAAAAAGGTGTAGGCAAGAATTTGATATGGATACCAGCCGGAAAGTTTTGTCATGCGACCGCATGAGTTAAACCCACAAACCCCATGCGATCGCATGGGGTGTGGTTGGACGAACTATGTATAAAGCTCATCGAATTCTGTCTCTGATTCATTTCATAACACACGCACATGCACATGCACACGCACACATACACTTACATATTAATATTTATATTATTATTATTATTATTATTAATATTAAGATTATTGATATTAATCTTTTTATTATTATTATTAGTGTTATTAGGAATGATATTATATGTATTTATACATAAAATACTACGACGGAGTGCTGCTCGCGTAATTTCAAAATAAGTTTTTTCGAGTAGGATAGGGCTAAGGAAATTATGGGTTATAGCTATGAAGGTGATGGGTATGGTTCATGGGTATGCTCGTGAGATCAACCTAGTGTTTATCATCTCCGTTGCGTTTACGTACCTTTCCTGCAATATTGAATCTTAATATTGATACGTGAGCACTCATAACTTAACTTTTATATATTATTAGTGTATCCCTGACTAGTGCTCGAGTATTTAGGATTATGCATGCTTGTACTTTTGATGTTGCCATTAGATAGGATGTGTTGAATCTTGAATTAGTTACATATACGGTTGAGATAAGGTATAAGATATGCATGTCGTTGGAAAGCTAGCGAAAAATTAAGAACTTTTCATTTAGATATCGAATGGTTTCGATGAACGGATTAGAAGTTATAGTCAATCGAATCTTTGTATTATTATTAAAAAAATGATTATTTTTATCGTCGTTATTATCGTCGTTCTAGTTTTATCTTATTATTATTATTATTTTTATCAATAAAAGGGATTTATTATTAAAATTGTTATTTTTATTACTATCGGTATTATCGTTATAAGTTATAATTATTATTATTATTATTATTATTATTATTATTATTATTATTATTATTATTATTATTCATATATATATCATTATTCAAAAATGGTTATTGTTATTGTTATTATTATTATTATATTATCATTAAAATAATTATTAGTATTATCGTTAATAAAGTCATAGTAATTATTATTATTAGTATTATTGTAATTAAAACTAATATTAGTAACACCTAATTATTTTGATTAATATTATTATCGTTATTATGAACACGATATAAAAGACGATTAAAAGCTATTAAACGAAACGATTAGGAAATAATGTGTAAGAGCATCATAATGAAATTAAAATATTATAAGATATTGATTTAGATAAAGTTATCGTTCTTATTATTTTTATCATTACTATTATTATTAAAAGTATCGTTGGTATTAAAACTATCATTTTAACAAAAATTATCATTTTAATAGAAATATCATGGTTACTATAAAATATCGTTATTATTACCGTTATTATTTTTTATAGATAATATTAAAAAGTATCGTAAATATTAAAGTTATCATAATTAGAATTATCGTTTTATCATAATGTCATCGTAGTAATTATAAATATTGATATTTTTATAATAATAATTATTATTACAAAATAATACAACTTTTACCTACTATTATTATAGATATTATTTTATCAAATAAAGATGTGATACACACATATTTTACGATGTGTAATAAATTACTTTAATAATACCTATCATATTATCTTTATGATATTAAATGAACTCTATTAATTTTATTATTTATTATATATAAAAGTATATTTTATTATATAAATTTTAATATGAAATTTTATTTATTAATAAATGAATTATATTTAAAAATATAAAACGATGATATTTAAAATATATTATAATTATGTATAAATTTTGGAAATTATTTTGAGTCAAATTGACTTTTGTTGACTTTTGCATATTAGTCTCGAGCATTAGGATTGTGGTACACTATGACTTGCCCTAATTTGTTAGACAATTATTGACCAACATATAAATATATAAAATTAATATAGGTTCGTGAATCCGAGGCCAACTTTGCACTTGTTCAATGACGTTATATGTATTTTTACTACGAAATACAATAGGTGAGTTTCATTTGCCTTTTTACCCTTTATATTTTTGGGCTGAGAATACATGCGGAATTTTTATAAATGTTTTACGAAATAGACACAAGTAATCGAAACTACATTATATGGTTGAATGATCGAAGCCGAATATGCCCCTTTTAGGTTGGTAGCCTAAGAATTAGGGAACATCACTAATTTTGAGAATTAGTGCACGCCTAATTAACGCAAATCCTAAAGATAGATCTATTGGGCCTAACGAACCCCATCCAAAGTACCGGATGCTTTAGTACTTCGATGTTGTTTTTATCATGTCTGAAGGATTTCCCGGAATGATAGGGGATATTCTTATATGCATCTTGTTAATGTCGGTTACCAGGTGTTCAATCCATATGAATGATTTTTGTCTCTATGCATGGGACGTATATTTATGAGAACTAGAAATGAAATTCTTGTGGTCTATTAAAATGATGAAAATGAATGATTATGATAAACTAATGAACTCACCAACCTTTTGGTTGACACTTTAAAGCATGTTTATTCTCAGGTATTAAAGAAATCTTCCGCTGTGCATTTGCTTATTTTGAAGATATTACTTGGAGTCTTTCATGGCATATTTTGAAGAACGTTGCATTCGAGTCATTGAGTTCATCAAAGATTATTATTAAGTAAATTTATAGTTGGATAGTGGTTATTATGAAATGGTATGCATGCCTGTCAATTTTCGGTGTAAAGAAAGTTTGTCTTTTAAAAACGAATGCAATGTTTGTAAAATGTATCATATAGAGGTCAAATACCTCGCGATGTAATCAACTATTGTGAACCATTTATAATGTATATGAACGGGTCCTTTCACATTAAATGACCCACGATACCTAGCTGCAGTTTTCGAATTCTTTCGTGATTTCGTACCAAGTTTTGGAACTATTTCAGAAAACAGTATTTACATACATGTTTTGCTGATTTCCCTTATCGCTTAAAGTGTGAGGTATCTCATCAGTATACTTCGTAGCTACTAATAAAACAAATGAGGTTTTCCTCGTTCAGACTAACCGGTGAAGGGTAGTATTTATACTTAAAAGTTGGATGTACTTGGTCCATCAAGGTTTTCCCTGTTGTAAAATTAGATGCTTCAAAGCAACAGACTTTAGAATTATCTAAGTGAAGATTCTTGACTATGTTTCTTTGAAAGTGAATAATAATAAAACAAACGAATATGTCAAAACGGCCGTTCTCACGAACATTTTCTGTAGAGTACGATGTTCTAACGTTAGAGATGTGGCTTACTGATTAAGGTGATTTAGGCCATGTTTGATTTGCACTTAATTGACTTAATAAAATGGAACTTAATATGAAAAGTTATTAAGAGGCGTTTTTTTCAGAAATCATGTATTTATTCCAACAAAAAGGATTTAATATAGATTCATGTATTTATTCATTTAAAAGGATTTAATAAAGATAAAAAAACAAACGGGACCTTAATCAACATATATAATTGGTTAAAATCTTTTTTAACTAATAGTGTAGCGAATCTTGTGTGCATGCATTATTCGTTGACACGAACTTTTTCTAAAATACCCGTCAAATTTAAGTCATGCCATCCAATGTGC
Organism: Rutidosis leptorrhynchoides; assembly: GCF_046630445.1. Taxonomy (NCBI): domain Eukaryota; kingdom Viridiplantae; phylum Streptophyta; class Magnoliopsida; order Asterales; family Asteraceae; genus Rutidosis; species Rutidosis leptorrhynchoides. The sequence continues at coordinate 150,982,790 of NC_092333.1, forward strand.
TTACAAACACTCATCGTTATTTTTCTGATCTAGTGAGACTAGGCTGAATTATAGCCACGAGGTGGATTTTTCGATCTAGTAAGACTAGCATGAATTTCCACTGTTTCCAAATTGAACGACTTAATCGTATTCACGGTGAGACCTGAGTTCGAGGCAAGGATGGGACAAACGTGCCAGTAGATAAAAGTGGTTTGTTGGACTACATATATCTCTAGGTCTCATAAAGACCTAAGAGCTGCACTTGTAATGCAATTGGTACCTGCTACCTTCCAATAGACTTCATAACTGCTAGCTGATCAACAGATGTGGCTATGGAATCTCTATGTGGATCTTAGGCTTTCGTAAATTAATTGTTTTTTAAAAAAATTATAAAAACTTGGGTAGTTAATTTATTAAAGCTCAATATCAAAAATACTAAATTGAATCTTATATCTGTTGTAGACGTCCAATAATCAAAACGTAAACCAAAAGACACTTCCTTCTTTGTTGAAGGAGGATAAACTCAATGTTCAAACTTCCTAGCAACCTGAGAACTGTTTCTCAAGCATAAATGGAAGTTGAACAAAATTTAGAACCCTTATCAGTTCTTCCTGCTGTGGCTGCTACTCAGCAAAATGCTTATCGGATGTTGTTCGATGATCAGGAAGAAATAGGATGGAAGGGTGAAAAAGAATAAGTATAATACTTTGTGGAAGGGATATGGTAAATCATTTGCCAGGAAAAATATTACACCTTCCAAGAAGGAAATCCCAACAAAAGACGCCAAATGTTTCCATTGTGGAAAGGTTGGCAATTGTAGAAGGAAGTTGTCCTAACTACCAATCTGAGCTGAGAAAAGGCAATGCTGGTAAGACTAGCAACTCAGGTATATTTCATATACAGTTGTATACTTCTTCTAGTGATTCCTGGATCTTTGTTAACCAGTTGTGGCCTTAACACCTGTAACAATATAAAGGGAATGAGAATAAGTAATAGACTGAAGGCACACTGGATTTGCGAGTGGAAAATGAGAATCAAGCTTCGCTTGAATCCATTGGTCACTATGAGCTTACTCTTCCAAGTGGTCTTATTGTTTTGTTGAAACAATGTTATTATGCTCCTAGTATTAGGAGCAATATAGTTTGAAAGATGTTAGTTTTGAACTTGCATTTACACACTTTGGTTTTTCAGTTTCTAAGGATAATATTTTTTTTTATCTTAATGCCCATCCATGTGATAGTGTTTTGAAATTGATATACATGATGTGATTTCAAATGATAAATTCTGTGTATACCTGTACGCCAAATAATTCAAGCAATACTTGAATAAAACCCATCTATGACATTGACATCTTGGTCATATAAACAAACAAACACATTTTAAAACTCCAATCTTATGGATTTTTAGAATCAACTGACTATGATTCATTTGATGTGTGCGAGTTTTGTTTATATGAAAAGATGACAAAAGCTCTTTTCTCTCATTCAAGTGAAAGAGTTAAAGATCTTTTTGGACTAATACATATTGATGTATGTGGCCCTTTAGAACAATGTCTAGAAATGGTAAATCTTACTTCATTAAATTAACTATGGTTATAGTAAATATGGTTATATTTACTTGCTGAAATATAAACATTAAGTTTTGGAAACGTTCAAGTTCTTCAATAACAAAGTAAACAATCAGCTTGGAAAGACCATTAAATCACTTCACTCTGATGAAGGAGGTGAATTTATGAGTTAAGAGTTTTTGGACCACCTGAAAATTGTGGGATTGCCTCACAATTCACTCCACCTTAGACACCACAACACAATAGTGTGCTTGAGTGGAGGGATCGAACTTTACTTGATATGGTTTTGATCAATGATGAGTCTGACTACTCTATCATAGTCTTTTTGGGATATGAATTCGAGTCTGCTGCAGGCATACTCATTACGGTTCCAACCAAGAAGGTATAAAAGACACCATATGATCTATGGCATGAGAAGAGTCCCAAGTTGTCTTATTTGAATGTCTGGGGTTGTGAAGAGTATGTGAAATGTGACACTTCAAACAAATTAGAACCCAAAAATATCAAATGCCACCTTGTGGGAAACCCAAAGAAAATAATGGATTACTACTTTTACTACTAAACAGAAAACAATGTGTTTTTCGCTTGGTTTACTAAGTTCTTAGAAAGAGATATTCTCTTACAAGAATTTAATGGGAGTAAAGTAGATCTTGAAGAAATTCAAGAACCACAAAGTAACATACCTTCTATAAGTACTAGTTATCCACACGTTGAATCTGAGCGCATTGTTGGTGAGCTAGAACGTGTTGCACCTGTACTTCATAGATCTAGTAGAACTCCTCATCGGTATAGGAGGTTTGATTATCTAATTAATTCAGATGAACCTCACCTAGGGGATTATGATGAAGCCTCTATCTACTGTGAGGTCATATCAGATTCTGAGAATCTGCCAAATGACGAGATGCTATGAATGCAAGGATGTAATCCATGAAAGATGATCAAGTATGTGACTTGATTGATCTTCCACCCAATTGTAAGATAATGGGCTGTAAATGAATCTTCAAAGAGAAGACTGACATGGAAGGTAATGTAAATACTTTTAAAGCTCAATTTGTGGCAAAAGGTTATGATGAAACTTTTTTCCACTGATCGCGAGCTTTATAAATTAGGATACTTATTGCCATAGCTACTTTTCATGATTATGAAATATGCCAAATGGATGTCAAAACCGCTTTCCAAAATGGTGACCTAAGCGAGGACGTATATATGTTTATGCCGAAAGGGTTTGTATATCCCAAGCATCCTAATAAAGTATGCAAGCTTGTAAATCCATTTATGGATTAAAGCAAATATTCAGGAGCTAGAATCTTTGGTTTGATGAGAATATCAAAGAGTTTGGTTTTTCTCAAAAACAAGATGGGCTCTGTGTTTACATTAAATCTAGTGGGAGCAAAGTAGTCTTCTTGATCTTGTATGTTGATGACATACTGCTTATTGGAAATAACATTTCAACTTGCAAGATGTCAAGTATTGGCTTGAAAATGTTTTTCCATAAAGGATCTTGGAGAAGCTACTTATATACTTGGAATCATGATCTATAAAAATAGATTCAAATAGCTTATTGGTTTGAATGAATGTACATATCTTATTTTGCAGAGATTTAGCATGCATTACTCCAACCTTGGAGCATTGCCTGTGAAAAAAGTCATAACATTGAGCAAGTCTCAAAATCCTATCACACTTGATGAGATAAGACGAATGAAATGTATCTCATATGCTTTGGCTATAGGATCCTGATATGCCTGAATCAGACGGTTTATGCGGTGTCGTTAGGTTGCAAAAAGTCAATTCAAGATATCAACAGAAGAAGCTGATTGTTTAACTTAGGGTGTGTTTGTTTGCCTCTTAATAGAATGATTCAGTGCTGAATGCTGAACCATTCAGAATTCAGTGCGTTTGTTTCTGACCTCTGAATGACATATGGTGTTGAATGGTTCAGAATTCAGTGCTGAACCATTCAGAGATGAAACACTCTCTTAACCATTAAGAGCCTAAATTTTCCGTAAATCTCCCCAAATCCTATCATGAACATTTAACTAACATGTATATTTCATGTTACACTTTGATAAGGTAATTTTACTCAGTTTATATCGTTCATTCTAAATGATTATCAAACAGCTTATTTACATTCAGAACAAACTTTATTCAGAGGCTTTGAATCATTCAGATTCTAAACCATTCAGCGCTAAATCATTCATGTTTATCAAACGCACCGTTATATATGCTGGTCCTAAATCTATTATTCCTTCCTATGGGTTAGCAAGGGTAAATATGACCTAGGGTCGTTCCTTGAGCGGTCGAATTTGAAACGGAACTTATTAAGATAATCTAGTAATTAAGATTGGGTTTGTACACAATTTAGTATCCAAGACTAGTGGCCAGGTACACCTTGTGTGGAGAGGCAGGATCCTTTTGGTCCCAATAAATTGGCGATTGTTCGGAAAATCCAACAACCAAGTCCAACCGGTTTATTCTAGACACCACTTTATCCGGAATATCAAATTGTGTAAAGGCTATAGTTGGGTTGATTTGATTTATAATTGTAATTAAAATATTAAAGCAATATAATTAAAATAAGCTAGCTAGCATGCAACAGCTAAGGATAGAGAAGACGTGGTTCACCATGATTTAAGATAACGTAGTGTCGAGATGATTATGAGACACTCCTTGGATAGATATACCTTGGTGTGAACACTAGATTCCTTACTAAGCGGTTTCCCGATTAGCATGTCAAAAGGAACTAGGTTTTGAAGATTCAGATCAGATTGACCGTGCTCAACTCCCGACGCTTTATTCGGTTTAAGGATATAAGCGGCCCACATAGGGTGCAATGCATACCTTGGGCGCACGAATAAAGTAGCATAGCCATATACATATAATATCCAACCTTTCTTAACACCTTAGTGCATCACCCAAATGGGTGGTTATGGTTGTGTTTCGAATTCCTTTCTGTCAATGGTTTGGTAAAATCTAAGGGTTTGTAGACAAATTAGAACCTCTGATAGTTCTCAGTCATCCTTAAAGATTTATAAGCTTAGTTTGTATTGTAGTGCGTTAAACTCTCATTTATGATTTAAACCAGCCCTTACTTAAATCTACCCAATAAATCCCTTAGTTATCCACCATGTACTAGACTTATAGTGGTTCCATAGCTTCTAACCTTGACCATGCTCAAGTGGTCCTATAGTACATCAACATTGTACTCTACTGTTGCAAAAATATTTCCTCGAGTCTTATACTCTTGACCAATGTCTTGATCTGGTCCAATGGTAATTCCCCATGTACTTTATAGTATTTCCGATGGGTTCATACCTTGACCAATGTATAAACATAGATAACTAATTACCTTATAATTGTCGACTTTATAAAAGGTTTTAATCACATTTATTGGTGGAAGGACGATAATAACAAGGTTTAATATCATAGACAGAAAGCGAGTACGAAACGATAATCATCCCTAACTAACATTATTAAATCAGGGCAAACAATCAAGTAATTACTCACACATCATGGCAACAAGCATTTCTAATATTAATAAATCATAAACATCGAACAAGAATACTATAATAAATTAATAAAAGAAAGGATAGATATTACCGAATAATGTCGGCAGAATAACACTTGTATTTCTTCATAATATCTATAGCGTTACAATGCTTGAAAGCTTCTACTACTAACTATATACTAATCTCATATTGATCACTAGAGAGCGACAATAGAGAGATAATTACATTTCCTAATCTCTGTACTTTTCTCTCTCTAGAATCTAGAGAGAGAAAGTAGAGAGAGAACTAATCTCCTATAGATAACTAGAGAGCGACTATAGAGAGATATTTGAGAGAGAATGAAGAATTGGTATGTCTTGAAATGAATGCAAAAAGCTCTTTAAATAGGCAAAAATTTCCTGGAAAACGGATGGCAGGCCGTTTGCCAAGGCCGTTTGCCAGGGTAAGCCGTTTTTGGTGCCCGTTTGTCAAGCCATTTTCCCTTATGGCAGGCTATTTGGCAGGCCGTTTGCCAAGCCCGTTTGCTGATTTTACTGGATCGTAACTTAGTTTCTCGTTTTTCACCGTTTTCGCTCTAGAATCTTCGTTTTAGCTCCGATTCTCTTGATTCTTTTTGCATCATCTTCGTAATTACTTAATCTACAAATTTAACCAAAAAGGTGATTATTTTGTCGACAAAGTTTTGAACTTTATGCTATTGGGACTCAATATCGGGGGTAAAAACGTGACTTTTTAGCCGATATCAGATCCATAATGCCTTGATATGTACTAGACTAAATGTCTCGTGAGTTTTGAGTTTGATGAGTCGTAGGATTGGTGTTCTTGGTTTATGGTAGTTTGGAAGATGAGTTGCGTAATAAATATTATGCAGATGCTAGTTTCCAAACTGATCAGGATGATTCTCGATCCCTGTCAGACTATGTCTTTGTCATGATGAGCGAGACAATTGATTGGAAGAACTCAAATTAGAGCACTGTTTCACATTCTACAACAAAAGCAGAATGCATTGCTGCCTGAGAAGTTGCTCAGGAAGATGTCTGGATTAAGAAGTTTACTGTTGAACTCTAAGTAGTTCCCAACATTAAATCTTCTATGAAAACGTATTGTGATAGTTCGTCGTGTATTATACTTGTGAAAGAATCACATATACATTAATCCATCTGACACATTCTTCAAAAGTTTGACTACATTCATGAAGTCGTTGAGAGGAATGATATTAGTATTCTTAAGGTTCCTACAGATGATAATGTGGTTGACCCGTTTACGAAGCCCTTGATGCACAACAAGCATGATGATCATGCTAGTTATATTGGACTTCGTTATGCTACTGATCTTTTTATTTGTAATTTAGTATTTGGATATTTCTGGAACATTAAGCAGTTTTATCTTAATGAATTGAGATACTCGGTATGGTCGTTTTCATTTATATCACTGTGTTCTATATTAGCATGTTTAATCCATGAATAATTGTTGATTATTCTAAATCTCCATAATTGATCATGTTATGGGAGTAACATGAATTAAGATTATTATGAAATTCGGTTTTATTCATTGATGATGTATATGTTACTTGTTGAGGCCAAAATTCATATGTATTCATTGTTGATGAATATTGGAATGACCCAATCATGAGATGTCACTACATGGATCGTCGTCAATTGAATCTCATAATGGTTATGTCTTTGTGTCCTTAGACCTGAGATGTATATGTTGGTTTTCGATTGTATAACATATCATACTTTGATATGGTTAAACGCTGTCATGAATAAGTTAGTTATAAAGGCCATCATTGGGTATGATATGAAGTACATGACAAGCGCATATAATCAAAATGGGATTTATTCCTCTATGTGAGAGTATGATACCACTGGGCCCCTCGATGAATATGAATGGATATTTACACGGCCGTGTCCAAGCTATATTGATTGTTGTTCAATTTTATCTTGGTGATCGCATTCAAATTTTTCAAGATCGAGAAACATAATTAGTTGACAAATGAGAATGACTAGATCCATGTCTCATGTTAACTCAGTATCGGCAATAAAGGGACAATATACACTCAATCATTAAATCATCTTTTATAATGATAGTTCGTTTAGTTGAATCAAACACTTATATATTTTCGGGGGCATTGACGTGTTGCTGGACGCCAATATATGTTTGTATAGTTTTCTAGATGTTATGTCATGCACAAGTGGGAGTTTGTTGGTTCAGTGTGCGCGTCATAACACAAATCTATACTACCGCTTATGTACAGGCCTATGGGGTCACACACTTTAGCATTTAGACACCAATTATTATATATTGTTGATATATAATTATAACCTATATTTCAAAAAGAATAATTTAATTAAATATGATTTAATTAAATATAAAATGCTCAATAAACCATTGAACTACAAATTATTGAACGAGCTTATTTTAATTAGGATTTAATTAAAATAAATAAATAGTTTATAAATACAAATGCTCGTATGTTTTTGGTTATGATGTCACATAACAAATAAAAAGTTTTTCATGTGTTTTAATGTATGTCGGCCGAAGCAAATAAATAAAAAGGGTCCAACCCTTTAGAAAAGAAACAAACGATAAAAATTAGAAGGAGGCACACAAAGTTTTTCGAGGGTATCTCTTAACGGCATATCACAAAGATGAAAAGAACACCTTCATTGTTTTAATTGGTTCAGGCATATAACACAAATAAATATTGTTGAAAAGGGTTTCATGCTATTTTGTTTGCTTTTTGGTAGACACATTCAAAAGGCAGAAACAAAGTTTTAATATAATTGAAAGGGTTGACACCCTATTGTATTGTTTCGATATGGCGCTGCGAAGAACTAAATTGTTTTTGGTTTTGAGCATTTAATTGTTGATTCATTAATTAATCAAAGGGTTTGATTAATTATTTTCGGGTTATATATGGACTAGCATCTGGTTGGTGTTGCTTGACGTGCTGTGTGGATCAACCATAGAGATATTCATACACTTTGAATATATGTTTCAACCTAGACGTGGACAATAGTTTATATTGTTTTTGCATCGCTCCCTAAAGGTACATCTTAACTCTACTTTGTGAATTATTTACTTGACAATTATTAGTGGTGTAACTGGATCTTGTTGAGAACCGTTAATCGTGTGAATGTTTAACTAAAAGTTTATAATAAAATAAAATATGTTTATTTTAATGTTAATAAAAGATGTTTATTAATAAAATAAAAGCTGTTTATTTTCATGTTCCGCTGCGTTTATAAAATGTTTTTTTATAAAACCGGGTACAGACGATTTTAAACCCTTTTTAGGGTAACATTCACCCTTTTTCACCCACAATTACACACACCTGACACCAAACACCTTCATGAGTTCAAGATCTAGGGTTTTTTAACTTCAAATCTTTGTGATTTTTCTTGCAATTACTTGTGAAACATGATAACTAGGGTCTGTTTCTTCTTCCCATTCACTTAATTTCATCTTTATTGTTGCTAATAATGCTTAATTTGATGATTATATAAAGTCTAAGTGTGAGGTTAACCCTAATTCGCTTTATTGCTTGATTATTCACATGCTTAGTGTTAATAATGCCTAATATTCTATCTTTATGTGATTTTTACATGTTATTAGTGCATATTATTGATGCTAGGGTTTGAATTGAGATTAAATCCGAATTGGTGTTTTAAATTTGGGACTTTTGTTCGTGAGATGGTTAATTGCTATGTGAGAAGTAATTCATGATATTGTGGGGTAATTTGAGTGGTCAAGTGTCAAGTTAATTGATTTTTGAAGATTTGTGATTTGTTGAGAATAGAGATGATGTTTTTATGTATGATTAAGTATGTTTGAGGTTTTATGCATGTGTTAAGGTTGTTTTAAAGATGATTTGAGTTGGCTAAGTCTTAAGTTCATTAATTGTTAAGCTTACTTTGTTTTGGAAAGTAATTTTATTGATATCATTATGCTAGTTTTTCATGTTACTATGCCAAGATAATATTTTTGAGAAGTTAGTTGGTTGAGTTTTGTTAAGAAAAGACAGTGTTTGTTCAAATACTTGCTCTTGTGTGATGTTAATATTGGAAAAAGAGAAAATTGAGAAACAAGATGATGTTTGCAAGTTATTTATTTTTTCTAACACTAAATTTTCGAGTTTTGTGGTTATTTTGTTGGTATTTTTTTGTGAATACAGGGAAGAGGAAAGCGTACGAGGACCGCTCCAAGTTCTTCGGTGCAAGCGCAACAAGATGATTCAAGGGATTGGCTTGAGTTTGTAAGGAATGAGTTTCCAATCGAGTTTGAAAGGGTGAACAGAAGAGTTATTGGGTTGACTTGGTATTTTGAATGGAGTTATCTTGAGGAGGCGGAAGTACGTAATGATGTTGATGAGATGTTGATGTTGTCCTATAATAACACGATTCTCCGTCTGTGGGAGAGGGTTTTTTCATTTCGTGACACAGTTTACCCATTATTGTCAAAGAGTTTTTCTCTTCGTTAGTAGTAACAAGTACTCGGGATCCTAGAGAGCAAAATTTATGAGGTTTCGTTTAGGCGGAAGAAATCAATCTTTGAGTCGGGTTCAAATAGCTCGAGCTTTGGATTTGTATCCAAAGTTAGATAATACACGACTTCCGAATTATTTGATTAATACCGAGTTCTGCAAGCACGAACCATTTTGTAGTGTTGCATTGTGGGGCAGGTTAACGGGAGATGATAACTTTCATGCAGGGAGAATAAATTACAAAAAAATTAAGCTTCCGTTTGATCGTTTGTGGTGGTTGATTGCTTGTACATTTAATGCACGGGTAAATGGGAATGAGAAACCAAACAATAAGGATTTGTGGTATATGGATCAAATCAAAAGGGGAAGACATACGGATATTGTTGGTTCTATTGTTGCGTACTTAGTAAATGTGAAAGGGAAATGACACCGGGAAAGAAAATGTTGGGTAGCCACTATGTCACCAAATTAGCTAAGTTGTTGGAGGTTGATTTGAGTAGGTTAGCCCCTACGGATCAGGATATGCCGGTGTTTGGTGCAACATTTTATTGTAATGCAAATATTTTGATGCCAGGGTTTGAGAACAAGTTGGTTTTATATCGAGAGCCAGTGAGATTAGGTGCAGCGGGTACGAGTACAGCTCGGCCCGCAGGAGGTCCAGCAACGGGACAAAGTGTGGGAGCTGGTTCTTCAGCTAGTGCGCACTTTGCGGGTTTGATATGGCGGAAATGGACGGTTTTATTTGTGCGGTGTCGTTAGGTCGCAATACGTCAGAATCAACCACCAAGAGGGGGTACTGTTTTAAATTTATATTTAGCGGGGCCTAAATCGTACTACTCCTTAGTATGAGTAAAGAAGTATGACCTAGAGTCGTATTTTTGAGATATCATTATAATCGAACCTATATTAAAGCCTAAGATAGTTATGAAGGAGTAGTGGTTACTTAATTTTGGGATTTTCTAATTTATAGGACAGATAAAGTAAATGCGATAAAATTTGTAATTCAGATAAGGTTAAAGTAAGTGCAACTATGATTTCATCAGTTATTCTGCCGAGATTATGGAATGCTGGCTCATGAATAGGAAGAGGCCTTGTATTCATTACACTGGTCCTAAACGCCCCTGTCGTAAGACATGTCACTGGGTAATGCGATAGGCTCGAAGATTCTGAATAGACATCAACGTCCCTTACCCCCGACGCTCGTGCAGTATGACTACAGGCATACACGTTCAGACGGCTCATCCAATTGAGCGACTCGGTTGGGTGACGTATTAACATTGCACAAAGGTCTAAACTTTCTTAAGCATAATAGAATACATGGTTTACCATATCCGAGAGACGTGATGTGTTTCAATGCTTTCGTTAATGATTGGTTTTAAAAGATAGTTAGGCCCTTAAAAAGAGTTCAACCATAAAGAACACCATGGCAAAGTCAAGTTGACTTCCATGAACACGTTCGGTTATCCTAACGGTCCAATCCTTTATGTGTCTAAACAAATAGTTCCTTAATTAACTAAGAATCCCTCAAGCATGGTGCAATGTTTGAGACCACGTTATGGTGCAGTGTACTAATCAACACTGACCGGGTTCCATGGCCTTACTTAGCAGAGGTACAGCTTACAACAACCGCTGTGCTTCAGCATGCACGTACGAAGTTTATATGCTTGGTGACTACACTAGCATGGTCTGGGACCGAAAATGTACTAAGGGTCTAGTCAGATGTTTCACTACGAAAGAGTTCTAAGTCAGAATCCAAAGCTCGATAGACTTACTACAACCGGTGTGCCTCAGTCGATCTTACGTTGTATCTGAAAGACTTCTCTTACCAAGGGGTGACACAGATAGTGTACTCTGAATCGGGGTTCGCGACTTCCCAATAACAGAGCCAATAACTACATTCTATTAGTTGGAAAAGTGATTGAGTTTAAAGCATAATCGGAAAGCATTTCAACAACATACACAAACCATAACATTATTTCGGCATTATAACTGTGTTGGTTAAGATTCCAATCATAATATTCAAAGGTTAATCACTTTGTTTTGATGATGAAGCACAAGATATAAGTAGTTAATCATATGTAGGATGACTTGGGTTCATAAGCCTAAACTATCTCTAGCAAAAGACCAATACATAAGTAATTATCTTGGTAAAAATGTTACGCGGCTGCACTACGGTAGACCGTGAAATTAACTGTGTATGTCCTGTGCCAACGAATTCAAGTTTTTCTAAAACTGTCAATCTACGGCTAACCTCATGGACGACCACAGCTCGACCGCAGTTTTCTCTGTTACCAAAATCATCCACTTTAAGTTAGACCATTTTGAGGCATCTATAATTTGCAAAACCTTTTTAAACATACTTATAATGGTTGTCCTTTTCGATCTCAAAAGAGTTTTGAACCAAAATAGGTTAAGTTTACTAATCACACCTAATGACATCTTAATGACATTTTAAGCCAAATTTAGATTAAACACACAAGTGTTATATATTTTCATTCTAGTACACAATGTCATTTAAACATACTAATAATGGTCATTATAGTCCCAATTAAAGAGTTGCTCTCCCATTAGTTTTATGTACCATTGTATGTTTGAAATGTAATTAGTCCAATCTAATCAAGGTTGTAACAAAGATCATTAAGTTTCAACTAGACTCAAACTAGTTCATTTGAGATGCAACAATATTCCAAAGGACAAGATTCTCCCATAAGTAAAATGACAAGTAATTAAGAAAGGGGTGATGAATATTTTGGAAGATAATGGTTTGTCAAGAGACAAAATTCTGCAATTACCTCTTTGGGTAATCAATGACAAATGGTCAAAGATTGAAGACTTTCTTCTTTAATGGACATGTCAACTTCAATGCTTATGTCCAAAACAAAAAGGGTAATGGGGATAATTTCAAAGATAATTGGCCTTTAGTTGCAGCTATTCAACAAGGAAAAATGACAATTTTCAAAGGACAAAAACGGCCATAAGAATCAGGTGTTAGAGGTACACGGTCGAACCACGGTCGACCGTGCAGCGAGCCGTGTAGCTTCCAGGCAGATTTTTCTTTCCTATAAAAGCTAAGCCTTGAAGCATTTGAAGACTCACCTCTTGCACTTATATTTTCACATACTTAATGATACTATTCTCACAATTTAATTGTAATCTTTTAGAGTGATTCTAGCAAGAGTACTTGTAAGCTTAAGTTGTAAGTTTACTTATAAACTATCTTCTTAAAGGGATCTAGAAGGTAGTTGTGTTTTTCACTAGGATAGTGCATTAGGATCTTGTGGTAAGAGCTATAGGTGTTTGTGAAGTCTTCAAAGGGACGTAAGGGTTCACAAGTTGCGGCTTATCAAAGTACTAGTGTTGTATCCGGACACTCTACCGAGTTTGGAGTATCATAGTGAAGAAAAATCTCAATTTGTAGAATTAAGGAGTGGATTAAGGAAGATTAGTTAACATCTTCCAGGACCACAATAAATCATTGTGTTTGTTCTCTCTTCCCTTATCTCTTTAATTACATTTATATATGCATGTATCTTGTTAGTACTATTTGAGAACAAACATTTCAAGTAACACTATATTAAGTTCAAGTTTGAGAAAAACTCAAATAAATTTTTAAAAATTGACTAAATAAGTACTCACCCCCCTCTAGTTACTTACAATTGGTATCAGAGCGGTTGCTCTAAACGTTTTGTCAAAAATTACTAATTTGAAATTAAAACTAATTTTTGCAAATCTTAGAGTTTAAGATTATGGAACAAAAATTTGAGAACTTGAACTATAGTGAAGGATGCTCCATGCAAAGGCCTCCACTTCTTGAAAGTGAAGGATTTTGTTATTGGAAGCATCGATTTGAAGCGTATGTCCGCTCCAAAGATATAGATTATTGGAACATTATTACTAAGGGTGATTATGTTCCATTTAAGTTTAGTGATGATAAGAAAACTAAAATATACATACCCGAGGATGAATGGACTAAGGAACACAAAGTTGATGTAGGTAAAAACTATGAGGCTAAAATGACCTTTTTAATGCTTTGCCTAGGAAAGAATATGAGAGAGTTTTTATGATGGGTAGTGCTAAAGAAATTTGGGATAGTATCATGGTTACCCATCATGAAAACCCGCAAGTCAAAGAAAAAAAAAGTAGAATTTCTTATAACTAAATATGAACAATTTGTTATTGAAGATTATGAAAAAATGGATAGTGCCTATACTAGATTTAACAATATTTGTTCAAGTTTAAAAGCACTAGGTACAATCTACACGGATAAGCAATATGTTTGAAAATTCTTAAGAGCCCTACCATCAAGATGGAGACCTAAGGTGACGGCAATTGACGAATCAAAGAATGCGGAGAAGTTAACTCTAGATGAACTCATTGGAAATCTCAAAGTACATGAAGTAATACTAGATAAAGATGATGAGGTAGAAAAAGCCAAAAGAGAGAAGAACAAGTCAATCGCTCTAAAGGCTAAGATTCATGATGACTATGACATCGATGATGATGATGATGATATTCTAAATGATGATGAACAACTTGCATTCATTGTTCGTTGATTTAAGAAATTTTATCGAAGGTTGGGCAATCATGTTCGTCCCCCAATGGAACAAAAGAAAACATCATTCGATTCCAAGAAAAAGTTTGTACGAAAATGCTTTGGGTGCGGTGACCCAAACCACTTGATAAGAGAATATCCTAAGAGAAATAATGAAAAGGCTTTTCTTGGAGGTGCATGGGATGATGAAGAAAACGACACACAAGAAGAAGGAAAGGAAACGTGTCTCATGGCCATTGATACTCCAAGTAATGACGACAAGACGTCGCAAGTCGGACAAACCGACGATGAGGTACTTTCAAATTCTTTTGAGTTTAGTTTTGATAACTTTGCTACATTATGTGTCTTGAGTAGTAAAGTAAGTAATAAAAACACAAGTCTAAAGGAAGAAAATAGCATGCTTAGGTTAGAAATCTTACAAGTTAAAGAAAGAATATCTAACTCACAAGAATGTCTTACATGGGATGACTTAAAACATGAAAATCTTGTTTTAAACAAAACTAACAAATTACTTGAAAACAAAATTAAGTTTTTAAAATTTAATTAAAGTAGTAAAGTGTTAGAAAACATTTTGAGTGTTCAAAGACCAACAAGTAACAAACAAGGGCTAGGATATAAGGAAAATACTTTTGAGGTAAATACATCCAAACATAAGCCAGTGATGTTTGTTAAACCCAAATTAGTGGAAATACCAAAACCTAAGGCTTCCATAAATAATTAAGTTAAAACAAGTAGAAAAGAAGTTAAGACACTTGTGAAAAATCCTTCAAGAAGAATAATCAATCAAAAATTTGGAAGAAGAAAGGTCAAAACTAAAAGGAACAACAATGTTAATATTGTGAAAAGATGGGTTAGAGTAAGAATCTTTAGCGCTAATCATCCCGGACCCAACAAACATTGGGTACTAAAATTATTGATTGATTAAATATAGGTTTGTCTCAATGGTGTTGTACAAAGTGAAGAATGGATAATTGATAGTGGATGTACAACACACATGACGGGCAACAAAGAGTTCTTCACAAAGTATATGGAGCACAATGAAGGTGATGTAATCTTTGGTGCCGATGTAAAAGGAAAAATCATCGGTAAAGGTAACATTACTAATCAAAAGATTAAACTTGATAATGTGTTACACATTAAAAATCTAAGTTTTAACTTGCTAAGTGTAGGAAGAATATGTGATAAAGGATATAACATGACATTTACCAAAACTTCCTCACACATAATAAAAAGATGGTAAAAGTGTCATAAATGGAATTAGAAAGAAATGTCTTTATACATGCAAATTTGATGATTTAAAACATGTAGATATTTGTCTCACATCTATACATGATACTACTACCTTGTGGCATAGAAGTCTAGGGCATGCTAATATGAAACTAATTCATAACATATCCTCAAAGGACATAGTTAGGGACTTGCCTAAATTGAAATATGAAAGTCACTTTTGTGATGCATGCAAAATAGGAAAACAAGTTCATGCATGTCATAAACCTAAGAACTTTATCTCTACTAAAAGATGTCTAGAACTTTTACACATGGATTTATTTGGGCCATCGGCCGTTCAAAGTTATGGAGGAAATTTTTATACTTTAGTAATAGTAGACGATTTCTCAAGATATACATGGACACTATTTCTAAAGCATAAGAATGAAGCATGTGAAAGATTTATAATTTTTACTACTAAGATACAAAATTTGCTTGGTTGTACTATAGTAACAATAAGAACAGATCATGGTAGAGAATTTGATAATGATGCTCAATTTGGAGTCTTATGTGATTTAAATGGTATCTCCCATAATTTATCGGCTCCTCACACACCTCAATCTAATAGGGTTGTTGAAAGGAAAAACCGAACTCTTCAAGAAATGAGTCGAACAATGCTAAATGAATAATCTATACCTCAAAAGTTTTGGAGTGAAGCCGTTGCCACCTCCACTTACATTCAAAATAGAGTATTAATTAGACCATCAATGGATAAAACACCCTATGAAGTCTTAAATGGTAGAAAACCAACCGTAAGTCATCTTAGAGTATTCGGGTGCAAATGTTTTATCTTAAACAAAAAGGAATATATTATAAACTTTGAACCTAAAGCTTATGAAGGAGTGTTCTTAGGATATTCATTAGAAAGTAAGGCATATAGGGTTCTAAACAAATACACCAATGTCATAGAAGAATCTCTAGATGGCACATTTGATGAAACTCCTCCACAACCTAAGACTAAACCTTTAGAGGATGATGATGTGATAGAACAAGATGCTATAGAAATAATGCCAACTCAAATCGAGTCCAATGACACAGATGAGAATGGATCTCATTTAAAACCACGTAAGGATAACTTAGCATCCTCAATAGATCTTAAACATGTTAAGGATCATCCCGTAGATCAAGTCATAGGAGACATCAATACTAGAACCACTAGGTCACAAGCATTCAACCTAATTGCCAACTACGCCTTCATCTCCCAAATAGAACCCAAAAATATTAAGGAAGCCCTTTTAGATGAAAGTTGGGTGGAAGCAATACAAGAGGAATTAAATCAATTCCAAAGGAGCGATGTATGGGATTTGGTTCCTTTACCTAGTGAGAGCAATATCATAGGGACCAAATGGGTCTATAGAAACAAACTAGATGAAGATGGCAATGTAGTTAGAAATAAAGCTAGACTAGTTGCACAAGGATATAGCCAACAAGAGGGAATTGATTATGATGAAACATTTGCTCCCGTCGCTAGGCTAGAGTCAATAAGAATACTTCTTGCATTGCATGTGCCAATAACTTTAAACTTTATCAAATGGATGTCAAAAGTGCCTTTTTGAATGGAGTCATAAAAGAGGAAGCATATGTTTTACAACCTTCGGGGTTTGAAGAATTCGAAAAACCATATCATGTATTCAAACTTAAAAAGGCTCTCTATGGACTTATGCAAGCCCTTAGAGCATGGTATGAAAGACTTAAAACCTTCTTAATAAATCATGATTATGAAATGGGAAAAATTGATAATACATTCTTTATTAAAAGGCATGAAAAAGATTTAGTTATAGTTCAAATATATGTTGATGATATTGTATTTAGATCTACTAACGAATCTCTTAGCAATGAGTTTTCTAAGTTAATGCATGATGAGTTTGAAATGAGCATGATGGGTGAACTCAATGTGAAGACCCATCCTAATCCATCCGGACGAAGTCCATATCGATTATAAATGATTCACAACAGTTGATTACATCGTGAGGTATTTGACCTCTATATGATACATTTTACAAACATTGTATTCCATTTTAAAAGACAAACTTTCTTTACAACGAAAATTGACGGTATGCATACCATTTCAGAATATATCCAACTATAATTGACTTAATAATAATCTTGATGAACTCAATGACTCGAATGCAACGTCTTTTGAAATATGTCATGAATGACTCCAAGTAATGTCTCTAAAATGAGTAAATGTACAGCGGAAGATTTCTTTCGTACCTGAGAATAAACATGCTTTAAAGTGTCAACCAAAAGGTTGGTGAGTTCATTAGTTTATCATAATTAATCAATTAATAATTTTAATAGACCACAAGATTTCATATTTCCATTTATCATAAACATACGTCCCATGCATAGAGACAAAAATATCATTTATATGGATTGAACACCTGGTAACCGACATTCACAATATGCATATAAGAATATCCCCATCATTCCGGGATCCTCCTTCGAACATGATATAAATTTCGAAGTACTAAAGCACCTGGTACTTTGGATGGGGCTTGTTGGGCCCGATAGATCTATCTTTAGAGTTCGCGTCAATTAGGGTGTCTGTTCCCTAATTCTTAGATTACCAGACTTAATAAAAAGGGCATATTCGATTAGATAATCCAACCATAGAATGTAGTTTCGATTACTTGTGTCTATTTCATAAAGCATTTATAAAAGCAGCGCATGTATTCTCAGTCCCAAAAATATATATTGCAAAAGCATTTAAAAAGGGATTAATGAAACTCACAATACTGTATTTTGTAGTAAAAATACATATGACGACATTGAACAAAGCAGGGTTGGCCTCGGATTCACGAACCTATATCATTTGTATATATATTAAAACGTATATTCGTAATCGAACAAATTTAAATATTATTATTAGTGAAATCGTTTTTATATCAATAACTTTTATTCATTTTATAAAGTAAAAATATTAATTTTTGTTATGTTATATATAATTAGTATATATATATATATATATATATATATATATATATATATATATCATTTGTTTGTTTAATCAGTAGTTTAATAATACAGTATAATATTTGAATTGATAGCATTAATGATAATACTAATATTAATAATAATGAAAATAGTATTAATAATTCTATTGATGATAATATTAACGATAGTTTTTATAATAAATCTCATAGTAATGATAATAACAGTAGTTTTTAATAAAATGGATAATTTAATAGTAATGGTAATGAAAATAATAATTTTGATAATAATACTTAATACTTACTAACAATAATAATTATAACAGTCTTAATTCTAGTGATAGTCTTAAAAGTAATACTTTTGTTAATAATAATAATAATAAAGATTCTAAAATGATACTAATATTAATGTTAATGATAAATATAATAGTTTGTATTATACTAATAACAATAAAAATAATCCTATTCGTAATAATACTTATAATACTAATAACGATGGTAAACATTAATAATTTTGTAATAATAATAATTTCGATAATGATACTAATACTAATCCTAAATGATAATAATAATACTTATAATAATATTTGTAGTAAAAATAATAATAATCTTAATGTTAATACTAATGACTTTAATAATAATTATAGTTATGATAAATAATAATAACAATAATTAATAATTAAAATACTAATACGAACAATAACAATAATAACCATAATAATAACAATTATAATCATAATAATAACTAGTTATAATAATAATAATAATAATAATAATAATAATAATAATAATAATAATAATAATAATAATAATAATAATAATAATAATAATAATAATAATATAATAATAATAATAATAAACAAAATGATAAATATAATAAATAAAGACTACCTTTACATGTTTTTTCCAAAAAAATGCCCACGACCGGGATCGAACCCGAGACCTCTAGTTCACTCGACCAAACCTTAACCATTTTGCTGCACCCATTTATCTGATTTATAACTGAACCATAATATATAAAACCTGTATTATTTCTGTTTCTATCTCTTCCCCTTCCTCTTGAAATTAATTCGACAGAAATCATATCTCACTCTCATAATGAGTTAAATAATTAATTTAAGACTTTTAAACAGAACAGCAACAATTTAAACTAAATGATTTTATCAGTTAAATCGAATAGAAAAATAAGAAAAAAAATGTATCTGCAGTTTAAAAAAAAACACGAAGAACACTCCAACCCTGATTATGAATTTGAGAAAGTTTTAGAATAAAGTTTCAACATGAATTAGCTAGTAAATGACTCATAGAAACTCTACAAGTTTTCAATTGCCTCTGAATCATCAAACAGATTTCGAATTTTAATATGAACACGAAATTTGACTTTTGAAACATTTACTTTGACTTCGAAAATTCAGATTCGTTAAATGATATTGGACCTTGAGACTTTGTAGTCATATTAAATGAAAGTTTTCTAACTACTTTGCATTGATAGATTTTAAAATTTAATTCGAATTGAGGGTTTTCAAAATCTAAAACACGAACAGGGTGCAGTATC
This sequence comes from Rutidosis leptorrhynchoides, assembly GCF_046630445.1. NCBI lineage: Eukaryota > Viridiplantae > Streptophyta > Magnoliopsida > Asterales > Asteraceae > Rutidosis > Rutidosis leptorrhynchoides. Next base: position 151,002,634 of record NC_092333.1, read on the forward strand.
TGTTCTTCATCTTTTTTTTTAAATCAATAAATTAAAACTGTAAAAAGGGATGTAATTGATTGTTGATAATTTTGGTGAATAATGGAGTGTTTTTACGTCTCAAAACCTGAGTGAATTAGTGATTTTATAATTAAGAGCATCGATAGCAAATCAATTTAGCAGACAAGGAAAAAAATAAAACTTTTAAAAAAACTGAAGTCGACTGAATTTGTAAGCTTGTGACAAATATGGGAATCAAAACGTACTGGAATCAGATAGAAAACAAATTTACTTTAAGCCTGAAAGTGATTGGAAACAGAACTCATTGTTGTTGTGTAATTATATGCATTTAATTGTATTTATATGTTTATATATATATATATATATATATATATATATATATATATATATATATATATATATATATATATATATCTAAATATCTGTATCTCTATATCAGTATCTTTTTGTACCTATGTATATATATATATATATATATATATATATATATATATATATATATATATATATATATATATATATATATATATATATATTTTATAATCTGTATATTTATATCCATATTTGTATATCTCTTTAATTCATATTTATATTTATACATTATAAGTAATTTTATTAATAAATATAACTAAAATAATAATACTCTTAATATTATAAATAATAGTAATGCAAATTTATAGTATTATTATAGTAATGATAATAATATTATTACTAATGATATTGATAATATTACTATAAAATATATAATAATAATATTATTAATAACAATGAAACTAATTATACTAGTACTAATATTTTTAATAATAACAATATTAATATTATTATTGGTACCATCATATTATAAATTTATTATTTTTATTTATGATAATATTAATATTAACAACATATCAACTTATACTTATCGAATTTCATATACATATATATATATATATATACACTTTTTATAATAATATCAATGATAAATTTTTTTATCATAATATAATGGTAATATTATTAACATAGCAATTATAATCTTAACTTGTAATTACATATAATATATTAACATTACATATTATTAATTATGTAACATTCATATAACATATTCGAATGTTTAATAAATATAGTATATTAGTTATGTACGAAAATCATATATATATATATATATATATATATATATATATATATATATATATATATATATATATATATATATATATATATATATATATATATATATATATATATATTGTTCACATATTTATTTACAAACAATCGTTCGTGAATCGTTGGGACTTGTCAAAGGTTAAATGAATTCATAAAACAGTTCAAAGATTTTGAGACTCAACATTACAGACTTTACTTATCGTATCGAAACCATATAAGATTCAAGTTTAAATTTGGTCGGAAATTCCCGGGTCACTACAGTACCTACCCGTTAAAGAAATTTTGTCCCGAAATTTGAGTGAGGTTGTCATGGTTATAGATAAAAATGTTTTCATGACAAATATGAGTTGATAAATAGAATTTTATCACAGGGTGTAACCTGGATAAAATAATTCGATTAATCGAAGCGTACGAGTGAAGCTATCATGAAAGAATGAAATGAATAAATAAAGTTTCGTTTTAACTTTTGACGTTGCCTTGGTTGAATTCCGGAATTCAAGGGATTTAGAGAAAATCTTCGAAATCTAAAAGATTTGATTCTTCGGCGAGTAAGGAAATTAAGATCTCCTTTGATTAAATGCAAAATCTGTTTCGATTGTTCTGTCGGATATTTCACTATAAATCCACCCCCGTCATTTCCTTACAACTCACACCTTCTATTCTTTCTCCCTTAATTCATATTTTTGAAACATTCGTCAATATACTCCATCCAGTACTAATTCTTAATATACTCCTAACCATTTTTCATATCTGTCATTCTTCTCTTTCATCTACCACAGGAGAATTTTATTTACTTCTACTATTATCTTGGGGTTATAGTGTTGTTAATTTTCCAATGCCTTTACGTGGCAATACGTATTGATATGCACGGTTTGTAATTTATGTGTTGTTGTTGAGCTTTATATTTTCTTTTATATTCAAGGGTCCCATACTTTTGTCTCCTCTTCCTGACTTTCAGTCAAGCGAATAACGGTCCAGAATTCGTATGGATTTTGAAATGAAAATAGTTAATGTACTCAGAAAGAAATCGTAATGGCACGATCTTGATTTGTCAAATTACCAGAATATCCGGAAAGATAGAACTATCAAGAAGATATGATCTTAATATGTTTGAAGATTGAATAGAATGCAAGAGTCGTGTAAATGGCACATGATGATGGTACTGAGAAACATCACGTTTCATTAGAAACTCAGCATAAATTACTGTAATATAATCACGTTGATCAAGTGTCATTATATTATACTAACTCATGCATCAGTTCCCAACACTACTTCAAAAACATTCATATTTTAAACTCGAAGGATTCAGAATTTAGAAACTAAAACAGTTTCTTTTATGATATAATACGGATAGCGCAGAGAGATAATTAATATCGAACGAGAATATTTATGAAGATATCTTCAGAAATATTGAGGATATTAATAAAGAAAGGTATGATGATATCTTAGGATTTCAGAATCAAATTGTGATGAAGAAAATTCATTCACGATGATTTAGAGCGGTTAAGAAGTAAGGTATTCGCTAAAGATTTCATCAGAAACAGAATCATCAGGATTCTTTAAATACAGGGTTTGGTCCTTGTATTTGTCCTTGGTCTCCTTCATGTTTGCTTGATTCATTTTTCAGAACTCAGAGATCTGATTCGTAAGCTAGAGTGCTGTTCAGAATTTCAGAATAGGAGATCAAAATTCTAAGAGATAAAGGTTATATGTATATATAACTGTTGATGTAGCAACGCTGCGAGATTCGAAATATTGATTGTGGATTCTCGGTAATTGGTATGGCAATTCTCGTTATAAGATGTGAATGAGTATATGAATAGGTTTTAACAAACAACTATAATGGTTCTTCGGAGAGACTTAAGCCATTGAGTAATGAAGTTGCTGGTGAGTTTACTGATAATGTGATGTGGTGTGAACGGTTCCCCGGTAACGATGACGAAAGACAAACTTATAAATCAAGGTTATAATAAGGCTAATCCGACTGAAAAATTGAAGTTGACTTTTTGGAGCTGTGACAAATTTCACTATCTTGAAAAGGGGTTGTAAAGTTATTTTCGATAATAACAACTCCAATGGATCACGGATTTGTGTTAAACTCCTACTTTGCTTCCGGGAGTTTTCCAGGTGCATGATTATTGCTTAAATCTTTCTTCTCGTAGATGAAATGTGGCTGGTTCATCCTCTCGATTGAGGTGTTTTCAAGAATCATGAAAGGTTTGAACGCAGATTTTAATCGCCAAGATACAAATGAGGTTTAAGATGAAATCAAGTGGCAAACTTGAAGAATTGTTTAGTTTCATATGTTATAATCAATATTTTAATTCATTTTAATTGTCCAACATTGATAGACCTCAGTTGATAGTCCACAGTTAGTAGTGTACAAATAATAATTCATATATAGTTTACTATATAATATTCGAATTAATTAATACGTATCGTGACCCGTGTACATGTCTCAGACTCGATCACAACTCAAACTATATATATTATTGTAGAATCAACCTCAACCCTGTATAGCTAACTCCCGCATTACGGCATATAGAGTGTCTATGGTTATTCCAAATAATATATATAGATGGGTCGATATGATATGTCAAAACCTTGTATACGTGTCCCGACATTTAAAGTGCGTAAAATAAATAACAGAATTTAAATGATGATAAATAAAGTGCGTAAAGTAAATTACAGAAATTAAATAACGATAAATAAAATTGCGATAATTAAATTGCGATAAATAAACTGCGATAAATAAAATGTAATCAGTTAGCTGGGAACAGTTAGCTGGAAACAGTTAGCGTGGATTCTTAACAAAATTTCTCATAGTTAATTTGTTTGTTTCTAACAAATTTTATTTTGTCCAATGTTTTCTTCATTATGCCACTTGTTGGATTATGATAAATCAAAATCCAAATATGAATTTGAATAAAAATGGTTATTCTGCGGTGAACGGATACACACATATTGGTGGATGTAAGTAGGATAGTAAATGACTGTTGAATCAGCTTCAAAGAATGTACAGTGTAATTTATTAAAGTGAAATCTGAATATTCCACGGGTATTTCCTACCCGTTAAAATATTTTCACGATTAACACTTTGTACGAAAGAATTTTTAATTACAATCTTTATGAAAACATATATACATATATATTTTCTTCACATGTAATCATGGATTCATTGAGTTAATATGATATTAAACTCATTTGGTTTACCGTTAGAACTAGAATATATAAGCTCTAAAATATTAGAGATTTCATAATCGCCATGTCGAACGAAGATAAATGATGTAAAATGTTACGTAGAATGATGATTATGCTCGGGGTACATAATGAGATGTTGAGGCGTGTGATGTTGAAACTTGGGTTGTTGGTGGTACTGGTATTGATGTTGGTGGTACTGTTGGTACCAGTGATGTTGCTGAAGCTGGTAAATTTTTGCACCATATTTTTCCAAGACTATAACTCGGGCGCGAAGTTCGCTGATTTCTTGTGTTACTCCGGGATGATTGTCAGTCGGAACGAATGGATGAATAAGGTTTTATAATTTTAGATAGAATATAATCGTGGTGAGATATTCGGGAAATGAGGGTGAAAATGGTGTTTCGGTGTGGGTCGTCGGTAAGTGCTTTAGGTTCTTCACCAAGAGGTGAATTTGGTTGATGGAAAGGATTGTCTTCTTCTCGTCTCCATTAATTAAGTCGACTACGAACTCATCATATGAATTGGGGATGGTTGGTTAGTTGATTCATTCTGGTGACGCTGCTTTCGGAGCTTAGGTAAACGTCCACGTCAGAATAGCTGTCGGAATAACTATCGGAATAGCTATCGGAATTCGAGGGACTCGAACTGGTTGAAGGATTCATCCCGTACAATCAGATGAAGAATTTTTGATAAGAAATAGATTATAGGATGTAGATTAGTACCTTGCAATACATAATTTACATATGCATATATAATACTAAAATCCCATAAGTTACGGAGGAATCTACGGAAGCTGTCAGGCAAAGTAACAACAGATATGCTAAGATATGAATTTATCTATACACTGTCTATGCAATAACGGTAGTAAGACGTGTCTAGACTTTAAGGATGATAAACAGTAATTTTTGACACGAAATGATAAGCAAAACTTTTGACATGCAGACACGGTCGAAGTCCAGACTCACTAATGCATCCTAACGACTTATCAGTTATACACACTAATGCAGACCTGGTTCACTAAGACCACCGCTCTAATACCAACTGTGAAGACCCGTCCTAATCCATCCGAACGAAGTCCAAATCGATTATAAACGAATCACAACAGTTGATTACATCGCGAGGTATTTGACCTCTATATGATACATTTTACAAACATTGTATTCCATTTTAAAAGACAAACTTTCTTTACAACGAAAATTGACGGCATGCATACCATTTTAGAATATATCCAACTATAATTGACTTAATAATAATCTTGATGAACTCAATGACTCGAATGCAACGTCTTTTGAAATATGTCATGAATGACTCCAAGTAATATCTCTAAAATGAGTAAATGTACAGCGGAAGATTTCTTTCGTACCTGAGAATAAACATGCTTTAAAGTGTCAACCAAAAGGTTGGTGAGTTCATTAGTTTATTATAATTAATCAATTTATAATTTTAATAGACCACAAGATTTCATATTTCCATTTCTCATAAACATACGTCCTTTGCATAGAGACAAAAATATCATTCATATGGATTGAACACCTGGTAACCGACATTCACAATATGCATATAAGAATATCCCCATCATTCCGGGATCCTCCTTCGGACATGATATAAATTTCTAAGTACTAAAGCATCCGGTACTTTGGATGGGGCTTGTTGGGACCGATAGATCTATCTTTAGAGTTCGCGTCAATTAGGGTGTCTGTTCCCTAATTTTTAGATTACCAGACTTAATAAAAAGGGCATATTCGATTAGATAATCCAACCATAGAATGTAGTTTCGATTACTTGTGTCTATTTCGTAAAGCATTTATAAAAGCAGCGCATGTATTCTCAGTCCCAAAAATATATATTGCAAAAGCATTTAAAAAGGGATTAATGAAACTCACAATACTGTATTTTGTAGTAAAAATACATATGACGACATTGAACAAAGCAGGGTTGGCCTCGGATTCACGAACCTATATCATTTGTATATATATTAAAACGTATATTCGTAATCGAACAAATTTAAATATTATTATTAGTGAAATCGTTTTTATATCAATAACTTTTATTCATTTTATAAAGTAAAAATATTAATTTTTGTTATGTTATATATAATTAGTATATATATATATATATATATATATATAAATATATATATATATATATATCATTTGTTTGTTTAATCAGTATTTTAATAATACAGTATAATATTTGAATTGATAGCATTAATGATAATACTAATATTAATAATAATGACAATAGTATTAATAATTCTATTGATGATAATATTAACGATAGTTTTTATAATAAATCTCATAGTAATGATAATAACAGTAGTTTTTAATAAAATGGATAATTTAATAGTAATGGTAATGAAAATAATAATTTTGATAATAATACTTAATACTTACTAACAATAATAGTTATAACAGTCTTAATTCTAGTGATAGTCTTAAAAATAATACTTTTGTTAATAATAATAATAATAATAAAGATTCTAAAATGATACTAATATTAATGTTAATGATAAATATAATAGTTTGTATTATACTAATAACAATAAAAATAATCCTATTCGTAATAATACTTATAATACTAATAACGATGGTAAACATTAATAATTTTGTAATAATAATAATTTCGATAATGATACTAATACTAATCCTAAATGATAATAATAATACTTATAATAATATTTGTAGTAAAAATAATAATAATCTTAATATTAATACTAATGACTTTAATAATAATTATAGTTATGATAAATAATAATAACAATAATTAATAATTAAAATACTAATACGAACAATAACAATAATAACCATAATAATAACAATTATAATCATAATAATAATAATAATAATAATAATAATAATAATAATAATAATAATAATAATAATAATAATAATAATAATAATAATGATAATAATAATAATAATAATAATAATAAACAAAATGATAAATATAATAAATAAAGACTACCTTTACATGTTTTTCCAAAAAAAATGCCCACGACCGGCATCGAACCCGAGAGCTTTAGTTCACTCGTCCAAACCTTAACCATTTTGCTGCACCCGTTTATCTGATTTATAACTGAACTATAATATATAAAACCTGTATTATTTCTGTTTATATCTCTTCCCCTTCCTCTTGAAATTAATTCGACAGAAATCATATCTCACTCTCATAATGAGTTAAATAATTAATTTAAGACTTTTAAATAGAACAGCAACAATTTTAACTAAATGATTTTATCAGTTAAATCGAACAGAAAAATAAGAAAAAAAAATGTATCTGCAGTTTAAAAAAAACACGAAGAACACTCCAACCCTGATTATGAATTTGAGAAAGTTTTAGAATAAAGTTTCAACATGAATTAGCTGGTAAATGACTCATAGAAACTCTACACGTTTTCAATTGCCTCTGAATCATCAAATAGATTTCGAATTTTAATATGAACACGAAATTTGACTTTTGAAACATTTACTTTGACTTCGAAAATTCAGATTCGTTAAATGATATTGGACCTTGAGACTTTGCAGTCATATTAAATGAAAGTTTTCTAACTTGTGACAACCCGGAAATTTTTGATCAAATTTAAAGTTAATCTTTGTATGATTAACATTTCCGACACGATAAGCAAAGTCTGTAAAACTGAATCTCAAAATTTTTGAACTACTTTTATATATTTAAATACCCTTCGGTTGTTTTCGACGATTCGCGAACAATTATATGTAAATAGATACATATATACTATAACTTGAAAATGTAACGATGTATTAATTGTTTGATACCGTACATTAAACTTATTGGTTTAAATATCTATTTTAATATATATGATAAGTTGAAATATTTATTATTAAAATTAATTATAAATAACTTCCAATGTGTATTTAAAAACTGATTTATGTATATTAAAAAGATATATACATATATATAATTTCAAGTTATTTAGTAAACGATAGTAACATTCATTTATTGATTCGATTGATATTTAGATAAGTTAACTAAAGCGTTTAAGATGAACCAGTAAAACACTAAATTGCTACAGTATTTTCAAATTGCTACAGTACCCAAAATGTTACATTGTCTTCGAAAATCACTATTTGCTACAGTGAAATTGACTTGCTACGGTTAATTGCTACAGTAAAACACTATTTCAAAATAAATAAATATATATATATATGTATATGTATATACTACGAGACGATGATTTATAGAAGCAAATAACCAAAACACTTAATTGATTAAAGCTACACTTAGAGTGACATAGTTATCAATGATTAAGTTTATATTTTGACAAAGGTACGAGTTGAAATGTCCCGTTCTTATTGATTAAAAACGTTCCATATTAATTGATTTTGTTGCGAGGTTTTGACCTCTATATGAGACGTTTTTCAAAGACTGCATTCATTTTTAAAATAAACCATAACTTTTATTTCATAAATAAAGGTTTAAAAAGCTTTACATAGATTATCAAATAATGATAATCTAAAATATCCTGTTTACACACAACCATTACATAATGGTTTACAATACAAATATGTTACATCGAAATCAATTTCTTGAATGCAGTTTTACACAATATCATACAAACATGGACTCCAAATCTTGTCCTTATTTTAGTATGTAAAAGCGGAAGCTCTTAGTATTCACCTGAGAATAAACATGCTTTAAACGTCAACAAAAATGTTGGTGAGTTATAGGTTTAACCTATATATATCAAATCGTAACAATAGACCACAAGATTTCATATTTCAATACACATCCCATACATAGAGATAAAAATCATTCATATGGTGAACACCTGGTAACCGACATTAACAAGATGCATATATATAAGAATATCCCCATCATTCAGGGACACCCTTCGGATATGATATAAATTTCAAAGTACTAAAGCATCCGGTACTTTGGATGGGGTTTGTTAGGCCCAATAGATCTATCTTTAGGATTCGTGTCAATTAGGGTGTATGTTCCCTAATTCTTAGATTACCAGACTTAATAAAAAGGGGCATATTCGATTTCGATAATTCAACCATAGAATGTAGTTTCACGAACTTGTGTCTATTTTGTAAATCATTTATAAAACCTGCATGTATTCTCATCCCAAAAATATTAGATTTTAAAAGTGGGACTATAACTCACTTTTACAGATTTTTACTTCGTCGGGAAGTAAGACTTGGCCACTGTTAATTCATGAACCTTTAACAATATATACATATAAGTATGTTCAAAATATATTTACAACACTTTTAATATATTTTGATGTTTTAAGTTTATTAAGTCAGCTGTCCTCGTTAGTAACCTACAACTAGTTGTCCACAGTTAGATGTACAGAAATAAATCGATAAATATTATCTTGAATCAATCCACGACCCAGTGTATACGTATCTCAGTATTAATCACAACTAAAACTATATATATTTTGGAATCAACCTCAACCCTGTATAGCTAACTCCAACATTCACATATAGAGTGTCTATGGTTGTTCCGAAATATATATAGATATGTCGACATGATAGGTCGAAACATTGTATACGTGTCTATGGTATCTCAAGATTACATAATATACAATACAAGTTGATTAAGTTATGGTTGGAATAGATTTGTTACCAATTTTCACGTAGCTAAAATGAGAAAAATTATCCAATCTTGTTTTACCCATAACTTCTTCATTTTAAATCCGTTTTGAGTGAATCAAATTGCTATGGTTTTATATTGAACTATATTTTATGAATCTAAACAGAAAAAGTATAGGTTTATTGTCAGAAAAATAAGTTACAAGTCGTTTTTGTAAAGGTAGTTATTTCAGTCGAAAGAACGACGTCTAGATGACCATTTTAGAAAACATACTTCCACTTTGAGTTTAACCATAATTTTTGGATATAGTTTCATGTTCATAATAAAAATCATTTTCCCAGAATAACAACTTTTAAATCAAATTTTATCATAGTTTTTAATTAACTAACCCAAATCAGCCCGCGGTGTTACTACGACGGCGTAAATCCGATTTTACGATGTTTTTCGTATTTCCAGGTTTTAAATCATTAAGTTAGCATATCATATAGATATAGAACATATTTTTAGTTGATTTTAAAAGTCAAGTTAGAAGGATTAACTTTTATTTGCGAACAAGTTTAGAATTAACTAAACTATGTTCTAGTGATTACAAGTTTAAACCTTCGAATAAGATAGCTTTATATATATGAATCGAATGATGTTATGAACATCATTACTACCTCAAGTTCCTTGGATAAACCTACTGGAAATGAGAAAAATAGATCTAGCTTCAAAGGATCCTTGGATGGCTTGAAAGTTCTTGAAGCAGAATCATGACACGAAAACAATTTCAAGTAAGATTTCCACTCGAAATAAGATTGTTATAGTTATAGAAATTGAATTAAAGTTTGAAAATGATTATTACCTTGTATTAGAAAGATAACCTACTGTAAGTAACAAAGGTTTCTTGTTCTTGGATAATTACTTGGAATGGATTTAGAAAACTTGGAAGTAAACTTGCAATCTTGGAAGTATTCTTGATTTTATGAAACTAGAACTTTTGGACTTTATGAAGAACACTTAGAACTTGAAGATAGAACTTGAAAGAGATCAATTAGATGAAAAAAATTGAAGAATGAAAGTGTTTGTAGGTGTTTTTGGTCGTTGGTGTATGGATTAGATATAAGGATATGTAATTTTGTTTTCATGTAAATAAGTCATGAATGATTACTCATATTTTTGTAATTTTATGAGATATTTAATGCTAGTTTCCAAATGATGGTTCCCACATGTGTTAGGTGACTCACATTGGCTACTAATATCTGATCATTGGAGTGTATATATGAATAGTACATACAACTAAAAGCTGTGTATTGTACGAGTACGAATACAGGTGCATACGAGTAGAATTGTTGATGAAACTGAATGAGAATGTAATTGTAAGCATTTTTGTTAAGTAGAAGTATTTTGATAAGTGTCTTGAAGTCTTTCAAAAGTGTATGAATAAATATTAAAAAACTACATGTATATACATTTTAACTGAGTCGTTAAGTCATCGTTAGTCGTTACATGTAAATGTTGTTTTGAAACCTTTAGGTTAACGATCTTGTTGAATGTTGTTAACCCATTGTTTATTATAACAAATGAGATGTTAAATTGTTATATTATCATGATATTATGATATATAATATATCTTAGTATGATATATATACAGTTAAATGCCGTTACAACGATAATCGTTACATATATGTCTCGTTTCGAAATCATTAAGTTAGTAGTCTTATTTTTACATATGTATTTCATTGTTAATACACTTAATAATATATTTACTTATCATTTAACATAATTTAGCAAGTGTATCAATATCTTAATATGATTCATATGTACCTAGTAAGACGTTGTTATAACGATAATCGTTATATATATCGTTTTCGAGCTTCTTAAATTAATAGTCTCATTTTTATGTATATAACTCATTGTTAAAATACCTAATGAGATACGTACTTATAATAAAATCATGTTAACTATATATATAACCATATATATGTCATCGTATAGTTTTTACAAGTTTTAACGTTCGTGAATCACCGGTCAACTTGGGTGGTCAATTGTCTATATGAAACCTATTTCAATTAATCAAGTCTTAACAAGTTTGATTTCTTAACATGTTGGAAACACTAAATCATGTAAATAAAAATTTCATTTAATATATATATATAAACATGGAAAAGTTCGGGTCACTACAGTACCTACCCGTTAAATAAATTTCGTCCCGAAATTTTAAGCAGTTGGAGGTGTTGACGTATCTTCTGGAAATAAATGCGGGTATTTCTTCTTCATCTAATCTTCACACTCCCAGGTGAACTCAGGTCCTCTACGAGCATTCCATCGAACCTTAACAATCGGTATCTTGTTTTTTTAAGTCTCTTAACCTCACGATCCATTATTTCGACGGGTTCTTCAATGAATTGAAGTTTTTCATTAATTTGGATTTCGTCCAACGGAATAGTGAGATCTTCTTTAGCAAAACATTTCTTCAAATTTGAGACGTGGAAAGTGTTATGTACAACCGCGAGTTATTGAGGTAGCTCCAGTTGGTAAGCTACTGGTCCGACACGATCTATAATCTTGAATGGTCCAATGTACCTTGGATTTAGTTTCCCCCGTTTACCAAATCGAACAACGCCTTTCCAAGGTGAAACCTTAAGCATGACCATTTCTCCAATTTCAAACTCTATATCTTTTCTTTTACTGTCCGCGTAGCTCTTTTGTCGACTCTGGGCGATTTTCAATCTTTGTTGAATTTGGATAATTTTCTCGGTAGTTTCTTGTATTATCTCCGGACCCGTAATCTGTCTATCCCCCACTTCACTTCAACAAATTGGAGACCTGCACTTTCTACCATAAAGTGCTTCAAACAGCGCCATCTCAATGCTTGAATGGTAGCTGTTGTTGTAGGAAAATTCTGCTAACGGTAGATGTCGATCCCAACTGTTTTCGAAATCAATAACACATGCTCGTAGCATGTCTTCAAGCGTTTGTATCATTCTTTCGCTCTGTCCATCAGTTTGTGGATGATAGGCAGTACTCATGTCTAGATGAGTTCCTAATGCTTGCTGTAATGTCTGCCAGAATCTTGAAATAAATCTGCCATCCCTATCAGAGATAATAGAGATTGGTATTCCATGTCTGGAGACAACTTCCTTCAAATACAGTCGTGCTAACTTCTCCATCTTGTCATCTTCTCTTATTGGCAGGAAGTGTGCTGATTTGGTGAGACGATCAACTATTACCCAAATAGTATCAAAACCACTTGCAGTCCTTGGCAATTTAGTGATGAAATCCATGGTAATATTTTCCCATTTCCATTCCGGGATTTCGGGTTGTTGAAGTAGACCTGATGGTTTCTGATGCTCAGCTTTGACCTTAGAACACGTCAAACATTCTCCTACGTATTTAGCAACATCGGCTTTCATACCGGCCACCAAAAATGTTTCTTGAGATCCTTGTACACATTCCCCGTTCCAGGATGTATTGAGTATCTGGTTTTATGAGCTTCTCTAAGTACCATTTCTCTCATATCTCCAAATTTTGGTACCCAAATTCTTTCAGCCCTATACCGGGTTCCGTCTTCCCGAATATTAAGATGCTTCTCCGATCCTTTGGGTATTTCATCCTTTAAATTTCCCTCTTTTAAAACTCCTTGTTGCGCCTCCTTTATTTGAGTAGTAAGGTTAGTGTGAATCATTAAATTCATAGATTTTACTCGAATGGGTTCTCTGTCCTTTCTGCTCAAGGCGTCGGCTACCACATTTGCCTTCCCCGGGTGGTAACGAATCTCAAAGTCGTAATCATTCAACAATTCAATCCACCTACGCTGCCTCATATTCAGTTGTTTCTGATTAAATATGTGTTGAAGACTTTTGTGGTCGGTATATATAATACTTTTGACCCCATATAAGTAGTGCCTCCAAGTCTTTAATGCAAAAACAACCGCGCCTAATTCTGTGATGATCGGTCCAAATCCATATGGACGAACACGTCATTCATTGATTTCATTGCGAGGTATTTGACCTCTATGATACGTTTTGTAAACATTGCATTCTTTTGAAAAGGCACACCATAAATGAATATTTAAATCAAAGGTTTTTGACATCTAATGATTTCTACATATAGACAATCACCATAAATAATAGTTTACAACAGTACTTCCATTGACAATGCAGTCAAAATAAGATACATGGTGATGATTTGGTGAATGCAACGTTTCCTTGAAAAATATGTCATGCAAGACTCCATGCACATAGCTTGTCTAACATCTAAGCAAACAGCGGAAGACTTCTAGGAAACCTGAGAATAAACATGCTAACAAGTGTCAACACAAAGGTTGGTGAGTTCATAGTTTTAGTGTTTCGTATAATCTGTATATAAAAGTGGATCACAAGATTTTAGTTGTTTCATCCAGAAATGTTTATCAATAGATTATATAAAAGTGGATCACAAGATTTCAGTTGTTTCATCCAGAAATGTTTATCAATAGATTATATAAAAGTGGATCACAAGATTTCAGTTGTTTCATCCAGAAATGTTTATCAATAGATTATATAAAAGTGGATCACAAGATTTCAGTTGTTTCATCCAGAAATGTTTATCAATAGATTATATAAAAGTGGATCACAAGATTTCAGTTGTTTCATCCAGAAACGTTTATCAAAATATTCTACGAAATTGAGCACCCTGGTAACTAAACTTTAACGTATATATAATTTGTACCCTTTGTATAATCATCTTAATAATACACGCAAACCAACGTGTACGCTTCTCAAATAGCATACGTCCATTAAAAGGCTAGCGCTCTAGCTCGGACGGGGATGTCAAGCCCTATGGATCCATATACTACTACTCGCGCCCACCAGTTCTTATAACTGGCAGTTACTAGTTACCAAAGCTAAGGGATTTTCGGTTCAAACTCAGTGTAGAATTAAGTATGTACTTGTATCCATTGCATTTAAAATAAATTGCATGTATTCTTAGCCCAAAAATGTAGAGAGTAAAAGGGATCTTATGAAACTCACGCATATAAATATTGTAAATCAGTTAATAAAGCATTTGCATGTATTCTCAGCCCAAAATGTATAGAGAAAAAGGGATCATATGAAACTCACGCATATAAATATTGTAAATCAGTTAATAAAGCATTTGCATGTATTCTCAGCCCAAAATGTATAGAGAAAAAGGGATCTTATGAAACTCACAGTTAAATATTGATATACAATATTGTAGGAAAGCACGTAGACGCATCGGAGATGATAAACACGAGGTTTGCTTCACAAAAATACCCCTGAACATTACCCATAACCTCCTTGGTAATAACCCATATTTTCCTTAGCTCTAGCTCGCTCGGAAACTCGTTTTGAAAATTACTTGGACATCACTCCGTCGTAATATTTTTTTGTACATTATTATTTTTGTATCGCAAAAATAATAACACTAATAATAATAAAAAAAAAATAATAAGATTAATAATAATCTTATTAATAATAATAATAATAATAATAATAATAATAATAATAATAATAATAATAATAATAATAATAATAATAAATAAATAATATTACGGAGTATATATATATTTGTGTATGTGTGTGATTTAAATCGAGCGAAAACACTGAAATTTATAGATGTGGCCTGAAATCTGGAGTCATGCGACTCGCATGGAAATGGCCTTCTGGCCATGCGACTCGCATGAGGACCAGGGACAGCTCACATTGTTTTGGCTCCTAGCTTGTCGACATAATATAAAATAAATATAAATATAATATATATAATTTAAATTAATTAATTATATATTATATTAAATTCACGTGCATAGTTGACTTGTTATTTTTGTTCCGATAAGTCGTACGTTGTCACTCGACTTATGTCCCGGTTTCGGTTTTTCGAACGCCCTTTCGTACGCTGAGAAAACTTGTACTTTACGTTTCGTGAATCGTACCTTTGTCAAAATATAGTCTTAAATCATCCATAAAATATACCACTGTAGCAAAGTTACTGTAGCAATTCACTGTAGCAAAGTCAATTTCACTGTAGCAAATAGTGATTTTCAAAAACACTGTAGCATTTTGGGTACTGTAGCAATTTGAAATGTTACTATCGTTTACTAAATAACTTGAAATTATATATATGTATATATCTTTTTAATATATATAAATCAGTTTTTTTAAATACACATTGGAAGTTATTTATAAATAAATTTTAATAATAAATATTTCAACTTATCATATATATTCAAATAGATATTTAAACCAATAAGTTTAATGTACGGTATCAAATAATTAATACATTGTTACTTTTTCAAGTTATAGTATATATGTATCTATTTACATATAATTGTTCGCGAATCGTCGAAAACAACCGAAAGGTATTTAAATATATAAAAGTAGTTCAAAAATTTTGAGATTCAGTTTTACAGACTTTGCTTATCGTGTCGAAAATGTTAATCATACAAAGATTAAGTTTAAATTTGGTCAGAAATTTCCGGGTCATCACAAATTCCAAATCATGCGTCGTATAATTTTGCTCGTGAATCTTCAATTGTCTAGACGCATAAGCAATCACCTTCGTCCGTTGCATTAATACACAACCGAAACCTTGCTTTGATGCGTCACAATAAATCACAAAATCATCATTCCCTTCAGGCAATGACAATATAGGTGCCGTAGTTAGCTTTTTCTTCAATAATTGAAACGCCTTTTCTTGTTCACCCTTCCATTCAAATTTCTTCCCTTTATGCGTTAATGCAGTCAAGGGTTTTTCTATTTTGGAGAAATCTTGGATGAATCTTCTGTAGTAACCAGCCAATCCTAAAAATTGAAGTATATGCTTCGGAGTTTTTGGGGTTTCCCACTTTTTAACGGTTTCGATCTTTGCCGGGTCCACCTGGATACCTTCTTTGTTCACTATGTGACCGAGGAATTGAACTTCTTCCAACCAAAATGCACACTTTGAAAATTTAGCGTACAGTTTTTCTTTCCTCAATACTTCTAGCACTTTTCTCAAATGTTCTTCGTGCTCTTGATCATTCTTTGAGTAAATAAGTATGTCATCGATGAAAACAATGACAAACTTGTCAAGATATGGCCCACACTCGGTTCATAAGGTCCATGAACACAGCTGGTGCGTTAGTCAATCCAAACGGCATAACCATAAACTCGTAATGACCATAATGCGTCCTAAAAGCAGTTTTTGGAATATCATCCTCCTTTACTCGCATTTGATGATATCCAGAACGTAAATCGATCTTCGAATAAACCGACGAGCCTTGTAGTTGAACAAATAAGTCGTCAATTCTCGGCAGTGGATAACGGTTTTTGATGGTAAGTTTGTTCAACTCTCTGTAGTCAATATACAACCTAAATGTACCATCCTTCTTCTTGACAAACAAAACAGGAGCTCCCCATGGTGATGTGCTTGGTTGAATGAAACAACGTTCTAATAGTTCTTGCAGTTGGCTTTGCAGTTCTTTCATCTCGCTGGGTGCGAGTCTATAAGGAGCACGAGCTATCGGTGCAGCTCCTGGTACAAGATATATTTGAAATTCAACAGATCGATGTGGAGGTAGTCCCGGTAATTCTTTCGGAAATACAGCGGGAAATTCTTTTGCGACAGGAACATCATTGATGCTATTTTCTTCAGTTTGTACTTTCTCGACGTGTGCTAGAACAACATAGCAACCTTTTCTTATTAGTTTTTTTGCCTTCAAATTACTAATAAGATGTAGCTTCATGTTGCCCTTTTCTCCGTACACCAATAAGGGTTCTCCTTCTTCTCGTACAATGCGAATTGCATTTTTATAACATACGATCTCTGCTTTCACCTTCTTCAGCCAGTCCATGCCAACTATTACATCAAAACTCCCTAACTCTACTGGTATCAAATCAATCTTAAATATTTCGCTACCTAGTTTAATTTCTCGATTCTGGCATATATTATCTGCTGAAATTAATTTACCGTTTGCTAATTCGAGTAAAAATCTACTATCCAATGGCGTCAATGGACAACTTAATTTAGCACAAAAATCTCTACTCATATAGCTTCTATCCGCACCCGAATCAAATAAAATGTAAGCAGATTTATTTTCAATATGAAACGTACCCGTAACAAGCTCCGGGTCTTCCTGTGCCTCTGCCGCATTAATATTGAAAACTCTTCCGCGGCCTTGTCCATTCGTGTTCTCCTGGTTCGGGCAATTTCTAATAATGTGGCCCGGTTTTCCACATTTATAAGAAACTACATTGGCATAACTTGCTCCGACACTACTTGCTCCACCATTACTCGTTCCGACACCATTTGTTCCTTTCGTTCTGTTAACCCCTGGTCCGTAGACCTCACACTTCGCCGCGATATGACCATTTCTTTTACACTTGTTGTAAAATTTGGTGCAGAACCCCGAGTGATACTTTTCACACCTTTGGCATAGCTGCTTCTGATTGTTGTTGTTGTTGTTGCGGTTGTTATTGTTGTTGGGATCATTGTTGTACTTGATGTTGTTGTTGTTGTTGTTGTTGTTGTTGTTGTTGTTGTTGTTGTTGTTGTTGTTGTTGTTGTTGTTGTTGTTGTTGTTGTTGTTGTTGTTGTTGGGCCGTTTGTTGTAGTTACGATTGATGTTGCAATTGTTGGAATAATTGTTGCGATTATTATTGTAATTGTTGTTGTTGTTGTATTGGTGATTCTTATCACCGTTTTCCTCCCACTTTCTTTTGACTTGCTTCACATTGGCCTCTTCAGCCGTCTGTTCTTTAATTCTTTCCTCAATCTGTTTCACTAGTTTGTGAGCCATTCTACATGCCTGTTGTATGGAGGCGGGCTCGTGTGAACTTATATCTTCTTGGATTCTTACCGGTAATCCTTTCACAAACACGTCGATCTTCTCTTCCTCATCTTCGAACGCTCCCGGACACAATAGGCACAATTCTGTGAATCGTCTTTTGTACGTGGTAATATCAAATCCTTGGGTTTGTAACCCTCTAAGTTCTGTCTTGAGCTTATTGACCTCGGTTCTGGGACGGTACTTCTCGTTCATCAAGTGCTTGAATGCTGACCACGGTAGTGCGTACGCATCATCTTGTCCCACTTGCTCTAGATAGGTATTCCACCATGTTAACGCAGAACCTGTGAAGGTATGCGTAGCGTACTTCACTTTGTCCTCTTCAGTACACTTACTTATGGCAAACACCAATTCGACCTTCTCGGTCCACCGTTTTAATCCGAACGGTCCTTCGGTTCCATCAAATTCCAAAGGTTTGCAGGCAGTGAATTCTTTGTAGGTGCATCCTACACGATTTCCTGTACTGCTAGATCCAAGGTTATTGTTGGTATGTAGCGCAGCCTGTACTGCGGCTATGTTTGAAGCTAGAAAAGTACGGAATTCCTCTTCATTCATATTCACGGTGTGTCGAGTAGTCGGTGCCATTTCCTTCAAAATAGTCAAATGGAACAAGTTAATCATACAGAATATTAAGAGTAGTTAATAGTATTTCGTAGCATAATATGAACTCATTTATAAAAGCCTTTTCTTTATATTAGCGTTTTATAAGTTTAAATTCGGGTAGTACCTACCCGTTAAGTTCATACTTAGTAGCTAATATACAATTCAACTACTACAATTCTATATGAAAAACTGATTATAATAATATTTCGCGTTCAAACTTTTATACAATATTTTACAAACTTACAATACCGCTTATTTTACATAAAGCATGAAATATAGCACACAATAACTTTGATACAAGATAGTTGTGAAGATAATTCTAGCTAGTACACAAGTCATTCAGCAAAGGCAATAAAGACACGTAATTCATACGTTCAGAAACAAGTCATGCATTCTGGTTTTACTAGGACCACTTCCCATCCTTGGTCTTGTGGAACATAACCGTTATGGCCAATAGTATGACAACGTGTTGTAACATCGTCAAAAGGACGAAGGTTACGTAATGACCAACAGTCTCGTAATAACCTAAAATCCTCATTTCTTACTCCAATTACCGACTCCGTCACTTGTGGGAATGTTTTGTTTAATAGTTGTAGCCCGATGTTCTTTTTCTCACTTTGGTGAGAAGCGAACATTACTAACCCGTAAGCATAGCATGCTTCTTTATGTTGCATGTTAGCCGCTTTTTCTAAATCATGAAGTCCTATATTCAGATACATTGAGTCAAAATAATTTCTTAACCCGTTGCGTAAAATAGCATTTGGGTTCCCCGCAATATATGCGTCAAAGTAAACACATTGTAACTTATGGGTTTCCCAATGTGATATCCCCCATCTTTCAAACGAAAGTCTCTTATAAACCAAGACATTCTTGGAACGTTCTTCGAATGTCTTACAAACTGATTTCGCCTTAAATAGTTGTGCCGAGGAATTCTGACCGACTCTAGACAAGATTTCATCAATCATGTCTCCGGGTAGGTCTGTTTAAATATTGGGTTGTCTATCCATTTTGTGTTTTTAAACTGTAAAATAGACAAGAGTTAGATTCATAAAAAAAATTACTTATTAATACAAGCAATTTTTACATATATCATAAATCATAAGCACACTATATTACATATATTACACCACACGAATACAACTATCTTATTCCGACTCGCTCGTTTCTTCTTCTTCGGTTTTGGTTCGTTTTACCAAGTTTCTAGGGATATATGATGTTCCCCTAATACGAGCCGTCGTTTTCCACATTGGTTTAGAAAAACCTGGTGGTTTAGAGGTTCCCGGGTCATTGTTACAACTTAAGGGCTTCGGGGGTTGACGATACATATAAAGTTCATCGGGGTTGGAATTAGATTTCTCTATTTTTATGCCCTTTCCCTTATTATTTTCTTTTTCCTTTTTAAATTCAGTTGGGGTAATTTCTATAACATCATCGGAATTCTCGTCGGAATCCGATTCATCGGAGAATTGGTAATCCTCCCAATATTTTACTTCCTTGGCGGAAACGCCATCGACCATAATTAACCTTGGTCGGTTGGTTGAGGATTTTCTTTTACTTAACCATTTTATTATTTCCCCCACCGGTTCTATTTCCTCCTCCGGTTCCTCCTCTTCCGGTTCTGATTCTTCTTCCGGTTCTGACTCTTCTTCCGGTTCCTCTTCGGGAACTTGTGAATCAGTCCACGAATCATTCCAATTTACATTTGACTCTTCATTATTATTAGGTGAGTCAATGGGACTTGTTCTAGAGGTAGACATCTATCACATAATATCAAACGCGTTAAGAGATTAATATATCACATAATATTCACATGTTAAAAATATATAGTTTCCAACAAAATTTGTTAAGCAATCATTTTTCAAGTAAACACGGTCGAAGTCCAGACTCACTAATGCATCCTAACAAACTCGATAAGACATACTAATGCAAAATTCTGGTTCTCTAAGACCAACGCTCAGATACCAACTGAAATGTCCCGTTCTTATTGATTAAAAACGTTCCATATTAATTGATTTCGTTGCGAGGTTTTGACCTCTATATGAGACGTTTTTCAAAGACTGCATTCATTTTTAAAACAAACCATAACTTTTATTTCATAAATAAAGGTTTAAAAAGCTTTAAGTAGATTATCAAATAATGATAATCTAAAATATCCTGTTTACACACGACCATTACATAATGGTTTACAATACAAATATGTTACATCGAAATCAGTTTCTTGAATGCAGTTTTTACACAATATCATACAAACATGGACTCCAAATCTTGTCCTTATTTTAGTATACAACAGCAGAAGCTCTTAGTATTCACCTGAGAATAAACAAGCTTTAAACGTCAACAAAAATGTTGGTGAGTTATAGGTTTAACCTATATATATCAAATCGTAACAATAGACCACAAGATTTCATATTTCAATACACATCCCATACATAGAGATAAAAATCATTCATATGGTGAACACCTGGTAACCGACATTAATAAGATGCATATATATAAGAATATCCCCATCATTCCGGGACACCCTTCGGATATGATATAACTTTCAAAGTACTAAAGCATCCGGTACTTTGGATGGGGTTTGTTAGGCCCAATAGATCTATCTTTAGGATTCGCGTCAATTAGGGTGTCTGTTCTCTAATTCTTAGATTACCAGACTTAATAAAAAGGGGCATATTCGATTTCGATAATTCAACCATAGAATGTAGTTTCATGTACTTGTGTCTATTTTGTAAATCATTTATAAAACCTGCATGTATTCTCATCCCAAAAATATTAGATTTTAAAAGTGGGACTATAACTCACTTTCACAGATTTTTACTTCGTCGGGAAGTAAGACTTGGCCACTGGTTGATTCACGAACCCATAACAATATATACATATATATCAAAGTATGTTCAAAATATATTTATAACACTTTTAATATATTTTGATGTTTTAAGTTTATTAAGTCAGCTGTCCTCGTTAGTAACCTACAACTAGTTGTCCACAGTTAGATGTACAGAAATAAATCGATAAATATTATCTTGAATCAATCCACGACCCAGTGTATACGTATCTCAGTATTGATCACAACTCAAACTATATATATTTTGGAATCAACCTCAACCCTGTATAGCTAACTCCAACATTCACATATAGAGTGTCTATGGTTGTTCCGAAATATATATAGATGTGTCGACATAATAGGTCGAAACATTGTATACGTGTCTATGGTATCTCAAGATTACATAATATACAATACAAGTTGATTAAGTTATGGTTGGAATAGATTTGTTACCAATTTTCACGTAGCTAAAATGAGAAAATTATCCAATCTTGTTTTACCCATAACTTCTTCATTTTAAATCCGTTTTGAGTGAATCAAATTGCTATGGTTTCATATTGAACTCTATTTTATGAATCCAAACAGAAAAAGTATAGGTTTATAGTCGGAAAAATAAGTTACAAGTCATTTTTGTAAAGGTAGTCATTTCAGTTGAAAGAACGACGTCTAGATGACCATTTTAGAAAACATACTTCCACTTTGAGTATAACCATAATTTTTGGATATAGTTTCATGTTCATAATAAAAATTATTTTCCCAGAATAACAACTTTTAAATCAAAGTTTATCATAGTTTTTAATTAACTAACCCAAATCAGCCCGCGGTGTTACTACGACGGCGTAAATCCGGTTTTACGGTGTTTTTCGTGTTTCCAGGTTTTAAATCATTAAGTTAGCATATCATATAGATATAGAACATGTGTTTAGTTGATTTTAAAAGTCAAGTTAGAAGGATTAACTTTTATTTGCGAACAAGTTTAGAATTAACTAAACTATGTTCTAGTGATTATAAGTTTAAACCTTCGAATAAGATAGCTTTATATGTATGAATCGAATGATGTTATGAACATCATTACTACCTCAAGTTCCTTGGATAAACCTACTGGAAATGAGAAAAATAGATCTAGCTTCAAAGGATCCTTGGATGGCTTGAAAGTTCTTGAAGCAGAATCATGACACGAAAACAATTTCAAGTAAGATTTCCACTCGAAATAAGATTGTTATAGTTATAGAAATTGAATTAAAGTTTGAATATGATTATTACCTTGTATTAGAAAGATAACCTACTGTAAGTAACAAAGGTTTCTTGATCTTGGATGATTACTTGGAATGGATATAGAAAACTTGGAAGTAAACTTGCAATCTTGGAAGTATTCTTGATTTTATGAAACTAGAACTTTTGGAATTTATGAAGAACACTTAGAACTTGAAGATAGAACTTGAGAGAGATCAATTAGATGAAGAAAATTGAAGAATGAAAGTGTTTGTAGGTGTTTTTGGTCGTTGGTGTATGGATTAGATATAAGGATATGTAATTTTGTTTTCATGTAAATAAGTCATGAATGATTACTCATATTTTTGTAATTTTATGAGAAATTTCATGCTATTTGCCAAATGATGTTTCCCACATGTGTTAGGTGACTCACATGGGCTGCTAAGAGCTGATCATTGGAGTGTATATACCAATAGTACATACATCTAAAAGCTGTGTATTGTACGAGTACGAATACGGGTGCATACGAGTAGAATTGTTGATGAAACTGAACGAGGATGTAATTGTAAGCATTTTTGTTAAGTAGAAGTATTTTGATAAGTGTCTTGAAGTCTTTCAAAAGTGTATGAATACATATTAAAACACTACATGTATATACATTTTAACTGAGTCGTTAAGTCATCGTTAGTCATTACATGTAAATGTTGTTTTGAAACCTTTAGGTTAACGATCTTGTTGAATGTTGTTAACCCATTGTTTATTATAACAAATGAGATGTTAAATTGTTATAGTATCATGATATTATGATATATAATATATCTTAGTATGATATATATACAGTTAAATGCCGTTACAACGATAATCGTTACATATATGTCTCGTTTCGAAATCATTAAGTTAGTAGTCTTATTTTTACACATGTATTTCATTGTTAATACACTTAATAATATATTTACTTATCATTTAACATAATTAACCAAGTGTATCAATATCTTAATATGATTCATATGTACCTAGTAAGACGTTGTTATAACGATAATCGTTATATATATCGTTTTCGAGCTTCTTAAATTAATATACTCATTTTTATGTATATAACTCATTGTTAAAATACCTAATGAGATACATACTTATAATAAATTCATGTTAACTATATATATAACCATATATATGTCATCGTATAGTTTTTACAAGTTTTAACGTTCGTGAATCACCGGTCAACTTGGGTGGTCAATTGTCTATATGAAACCTATTTCAATTAATCAAGTCTTAACAAGTTTGATTGCTTAACATGTTGGAAACACTTAATCATGTAAATAACAATTTCATTTAATATATATATAAACATGGAAAAATTCGGGTCACTACACGAGTCGCGAAACGAAAAGTACTAGTTTTTTCAGCGTACGAAAGGGCGTTCGAAAATCTGAAACTGGGACATAAGTCGAGTGACAACGTACGACTTATCAGAACAAAAATTACAAGTCAACTATGCATGTGAATTTAATATAATATATAATTAATTATATAAATTAAATATATTATATTTATAATTAAAAAATATGTCGACAAACTAGAAGTTAAAAGATCATGAGCTGGAAATCCATCCCATGTGATCGCATGGGAAATGGTCTTGGAGGCCATGCGATCGCATGACAGTCCTGGACAGGCCACACCTATAAAAGTTCGAGATATCTGCCTCTGTTTTGATTTAAAATTACTCCGTAAGTAATTTTTTATTTATTTAATTATTATTATTATTATTATATTATTATTATTATTATTATTATTATTATTATTATTATTATTATTATTATTATTATTATTATTATTGTTATTATTATTATTATTATTATTATTAAGAATAATATTATTATTAATCTTAATATTATTAGTAGTAATATTATTAATTAGTATTATACATAAAATACTACGACGAGGTCATGAGCGTATCACTTTCAAAATAGTTTTATGAGCGGGATAAAGCTAAGGAAATTATGGGTTATTGCCAAGGAGGTTATGGGTAATGTTCGGGGGTATATTTGTGAATCAAATCTAGTGTTTATCATCTCCGTTACGTCTACGTACCTTCCTACAATATTAAATCACAATATTGATATGTTGAGATCTACGGTTATTTGGTAATCCGAGTTTCGATCACATTTTGGTGAATGACTTTATATGCTGCTAAGGTGAGTTTCATTTGCTCCCTTTTTAATTGCTTTTGAAATCTATATTTTTGGGCTGAGAATACATGCACTTTATTTTAAACGCAATGGATACAAGTACATACTAAATTCTACACTGAGTTTGAATCGAAAATCCCTTAGCTTTGGTAACTGTTAACTGCCAGTTATAAGAACTGGTGGGCGCGAGTAGTAGTATATGGATCCATAGGGCTTGATATCCCCGTCCGAGCTAGAGCACTAGCCTTTTAACAGACGTATGCTATTTGAGAAGCGTACACGTTAGTTTGCGTGTATTATTAAGATGATTATACAAAGGGTACAAATTATATATACGTTAAGTTTAGTTACCAGGGTGCTCAATTTCGTAGAATATTTTGATAAACGTTTCTGGATTGAACAACTGAAATCTTGTGATCCACCTTTATATACAGATTATGCGCAACATTAAAACTATGAACTCACCAACCTTTGTGTTGACACTTTTAAGCATATTTATTCTCAGGTTTCTAGAAGTCTTCCGCTGTTTGCTTATATGTGATACAAGCTATGTGCATGGAGTCATACATGCTTTATTCAAGAAAACTTTGCATTCACAAAATCATCACCGTGTATCTTATTTTGACTTTATTGGCAACGGATGTATTATGGTAAACTATTATTTATGGTGATTGTCTATATGTAGAAATCATCAAATGTTGAAAACCTTAGAAATTGATATTCATTTATTGTGTACCTTTTGAAAAGAATGCAATGTTTACAAAACGTATCATATAGAGGTCAAATACCTCGCAATGAAATCAATGAATGAAGTGTTCGTCCATATGGAATTGGAGCGATCATCACAGTTGGAATCAGAGCGTTGGTCCTAGCGAACCAGGTCTTGCATGAGTGTGTCTAACTGATAGTTGTTAAGATGCGTTAGTAAGTCTGGACTTCGACCGTGTCTGCATGTTAAAAGTTTTGCTTATAATTTCTTGTCGGAAATTACATGCTTATCATTCTTAAAGTCTAGACACGTTTTTCTGCATTTATTGCATAAATAGTGTATAGACAAAAAAATTCATATCTTAGCGTATCTGTTACTGTAAACTTTTCCTGACATCTTCCGAAAATTTCTTCGTAATTTACGGGATTTTGGTATTATATATACATATGTAAATTATGTATTGAAGAGTACCAATCTAAATTCTATAATCTATCTTATATCAAAAATCAATTCCCTGATTATATAAGATGGATCACGTATCTAGTTCAAATTCCTTAAACTCCGACAGCTATTCTGATATGGATATTCACCTCAACTCCGAAGGCAGTGTAACCGGAATGGATCAACCAATTAGCCATCACCTATTCTGGATGAATTGGGGATGGGTTCGTAGCCTACTTAATCATTGGAGAGAAGAAGAGGGCAATCCCTTCCATCCACCACATTGCCCTGTTGGCGAAGAACCTGAAGCACTTACCGGCGAACCTGTTCGTAATACCATTTTCTCTCTCATCTCCAGAATATCTCGTCATGATCATATACTCTCTCAAATTCTAGATCTTATTCATCCGCTCGTCCGAACCGCCAATCATCCCGGTGTAGTAGAAGAAGTCAACGAGCTTCGCGCTCGGGTAGCGGCTTTGGAGAATATGGTGCAAAGGTTACAAGAACCAGCAGAATCACCGGCATCAACAGTACCACCGACAACAACACCAATAGTACCATTACCACCACCAACAACATCCGCACCGCAAGCCTCAACATCACAATATGTACCTTGAACATCAACGTCATCCGCATCGTAGTTACCAAGAAATGCCAGCAACAATAACCGATGAAGTATTAACTCATTTCCCCTGAAGAAATTTTATGTATATTTAATATATATGAATTTTGAAATTAAAGTAAATATTTTCGTACAAAGCTATTACGTGTAAATCTTAACTGGTAGGTACTACTTGGTTAGTTCATATTACTAATATGCTATGATGTACATCCTTCGTTAATGACTTAACCATCGTTAACTACAATCTCTGTTTTCAACTCAATGAATTCCATTTCATAATAAACTAAGTATATTATTCAATTATATGGTTGATTTTATACTTTCATCTTCGATGTATTCGAAACTTTCTATAAAACATCATTCATACCTTGCGAAGTTAGCAAGAGTTCCATGAGCACCAACATGATTTACTGAGAAAATATCAATAAAACTGAGTATTGATTACATTAGTGAAATGCTCCGTAAAGATTATTAAATCTTTAATGTTTTAAAGATTATTCATTTCTAATTCAAGTCAAAAATCAAATGAGCTTAATATAATATTAACTCATCAAATCTGTATTACATCTGAAGAAAATATACATACATATATTTTCATAAAGACGATAATAAAAATTCTTTTGTACAAAATATTACTTGTGAAATCTTTAACGGGTAGGTAATTCCCGAGAAATATATAAGTTCACAATTAATATATTATACTGTACATTCTTCAACTTTGATTCAAAAATTATTAACTATGCTCACAACGATATACAATCGTTTTCATACAAATTCAATTACATATTCTGATATTGACGGATCAGAATCCAAGTCATAACTCTGAACCGGTGACATCATTCTTAGATCTCTACAACTTTCAAAGCTATACTTTAACTTTAAATCTGTGCAAGATCCTTTAACGTTGTTATTACCGAAAATAATCTTGCAATTCTTTTCAAGATATCAAATTTTCATCACACTTCCAACCAGTCAACTTCGACTTTTCAGATTAACCTTATTATAACCTTGACATATACGTTCTTGTTACTGGAGAACCTTTCATGTTCCACACATTAGCAGTAAACTTACCAACAACTTCATTGATCTTTGACTTTCCAAAAAAATCATTATATTTATCGAAACCCCATCATTTACTCATCTGCATCTTATAACAAGAATTGTCTTGCCAATTACTGGGAATCAGCAATCAGTATTTTGAAATCTCGCAGCATGTCTACTCCAACAGTTATATGTGTACATATAACATCTATCTCCTATACTTACGTACTTTGAATGTGAAGTTTCCGAAAAACACCTTAAACCGCGAACAAGTTCTCGAAATTTTGAAAAGTACTGATGAAGCAGCAAAAACTATAAATGACATTAACGGTAAAAAGTTTGATGATAAAGAATAGTGTGTTGGCAAAGCTCAGAAAAAGAGAAGGTTTGGAACTGGAAAACGGATTGAGTAAAGTATGAAAGAGGCTGTGAATAAATTACAAAGACTGAACCTTCCTTCAAAGAATCTAAATGATTCAGTAACTGCTGAAACCATTAGTAAGAACCTTACTTCTTATTCTGAACCTTCACAGACAGATTTTCCGCATCATCCTCTGATATTAGAAATTCTAAGATATCATCGTATCTCCCATTATAAATATCCTCCATATTTCTGAAGACTTTTTTCGAAACCATTCTTATCTGAAATCATTACCTCTTCGCACTATCTGGTTACATCATAAAAGAAACTATTTTAGTTTCTAAAATCTGAAAAATTCGAATTTTTTTTTGATGTTTTGAAGTAATATTGGGAACTGAAGCATGAGTTAGTATAATATAATGACACTTGATCAACGTGATTATATTACAGTAAATCATGCTGAGTTTCTAACGGAACGTGATAAAGGTTCACAGATCTCACCCTCATCATGAACCATGTTACATAACTCTTTCATTCTATTTAATCTCTAAATATATCAAGAAAATACTTTTCTTGATGATTCGGTCTTTTCCAGGAAATCTGGTAATTTGACAAGTCAGATTGTGCCATTACCGTTTCTTTCTTAGAACATTAATTATGTTCATTTCAAAATTCATACCTACGAATTCTGGACCATTATTCGCTTGACTTGAAGTCAGGAAGGAAAAACAAAAGCATGGAGCTCCTAAATATAAGGGTAAATATAAAGCCTGACAACAACACATATATTACAAACCGTTTATATCAATGCGTATAACAATATAAAGACACGGGAGAATGAAAAACACTATAACCCCTAGGTAATGGTAGAAGAAAGTAATTTCCTCTTGTGGTAGATGAAAAAGATGAATGACAGATATGAAAGTTAGGAGTATATCAAGAATCAGAACTGGATGAAGCATTTCACAATCTTTTGAAAGTTTGAAATGAGGAAGAAGATATAGGAGTAGTGAAAATAATGAAACGGAAGAGGTCAATTTATAGCAAAATATCGGACGCAGCAATAGAGGCAGATTACACATTTAATCAAAAAAAAAAATCCTAATTTCCGCAAATTCCGAAAAATCATATCTTAGTTAAATTATGAAGATTTTCTATTCCTTAAATTCCGGAAATCAATCGTTACTACATCAAGAGATAAGACGAATCTCTATTCTCCATTTCACTCTATTACGATAACTTCTTACATACGATTCGAGTAATCGGATTGTTTTATCCGTATTATTCAATGGTGATAACATTCTATTTACCAACTCATATTCGTCATGAAAACATTTTTATTGTCAGCCATGACGACCTCACTCAAATTTCGGGACGAAATTTCTTTAACGGGTAGGTACTGTGACAACCCGGAAATTTTTGACCAAATTTAAACTTAATCTTTGTATGATTAACATTTCGACACGATAAGCAAAGTCTGTAAAACTGAATCTCAAAATTTTTGAACTACTTTTATATATTTAAATACCCTTCGGTTGTTTTCGACGATTCACGAACAATTATATGTAAATAGATACATATATACTATAACTTGAAAATGTAACGATGTATTAATTGTTTGATACCGTACATTAAACTTAT
Organism: Rutidosis leptorrhynchoides; assembly: GCF_046630445.1. Taxonomy (NCBI): domain Eukaryota; kingdom Viridiplantae; phylum Streptophyta; class Magnoliopsida; order Asterales; family Asteraceae; genus Rutidosis; species Rutidosis leptorrhynchoides. Next base: position 151,032,992 of record NC_092333.1, read on the forward strand.
TGGTTTAAATATCTATTTGAATATATATGATAAGTTGAAATATTTATTATTAAAATTAATTATAAATAACTTCCAATGTGTATTTAAAAACTGATTTATGTATATTAAAAAGATATATACATATATATAATTTCAAGTTATTTAGTAAACGATAGTAACATTCATTTATTGATTCGATTGATATTTAGATAAGTTAACTAAAGCGTTTAAGATGAACCAGTGAAACACTAAATTGCTACAGTATTTTCAAATTGCTACAGTACCCAAAATGCTACATTGTCTTTGAAAATCACTATTTGCTACAGTAAAATTGACTTGCTACAGTGAATTGCTACAGTAAAACACTATTTCAAAATAAATAAAAATATATATATATATATATGTATATGTATATACTACGAGACGATGATTTATAGAAGCAAATAACCAAAACACTTAATTGATTAAAGCTACACTTAGAGTGACATAGTTATCAATGATTAAGTTTATATTTTGACAAAGGTACGAGTCACGAAACGAAAAGTACTAGTTTTCTCAGCATACGAAAGGGCGTTCGAAAAACCGAAATCGGGACATAAGTCAAGTGACAACGTACGACTTATCAGAACAAAAATTACAAGTCAACTATGCATGTGAATTTAATATAATATATAATTAATTATATAAATTAAATATATTATATTTATAATTAAAAAATATGTCGACAAACTGGAAGTTAAAAGATCATGAGATGGAAATCTATCCCATGCGATCGCATGGGAAATGGTCTTGGAGGCCATGCGATCGCATGGCAGTCCTGGACAGGCCACACCTATAAAAGCTCGAGATATCTGCCTCTGTTTTGATTTAAAATTACTCCGTAAGTAATTATTTATTTATTTAATTATTATTATTATTATTATTGTTATTATTATTATTATTATTATTATTAAGAATAATATTATTATTAATCTTAATATTATTAGTAGTAATATTATTAGTAGTATTATACATAAAATACTACGACGAGGTCATGAGCGTATCACTTTCAAAATAGTTTTATGAGCGGGATAAAGCTAAGGAAATTATGGGTTATTGCCAAGGAGTTTATGGGTAATGTTCGGGGGTATATTTGTGAATCAAATCTAGTGTTTATCATCTCCGTTACGTCTACGTACCTTCCTACAATATTAAATCACAATATTGATATGTTGAGATCTACGGTTATTTGGTAATCCGAGTTTCGATCACATTTTGGTGAACGACTTTATATGCTGCTAAGGTGAGTTTCATTTGCTCCCTTTTTAATTACGTTTGAAATCTATATTTTTGGGCTGAGAATACATGCACTTTATTTTAAACGCAATGGATACAAATACATACTAAATTCTACACTGAGTTTGAACCGAAAATCCCTTAGCTTTGGTAACTGTTAACTGCCAGTTATAAGAACTGGTGGGCGCGAGTAGTAGTATATGGATCCATAGGGCTTGATATCCCCGTCCGAGCTAGAGCACTAGCCTTTTAACGGACGTATGCTATTTGAGAAGCGTACACGTTAGTTTGCGTGTATTATTAAGATGATTATACAAAGGGTACAAATTATATATACGTTAAGTTTAGTTACCAGGGTGCTCAATTTCGTAGAATATTTTGATAAACGTTTCTGGATTGAACAACTGAAATCTTGTGATCCACCTTTATATACAGATTATGCGCAACATTAAAACTATGAACTCACCAACCTTTGTGTTGACACTTTTAAGCATGTTTATTCTCAGGTTTCTAGAAGTCTTCCGCTGTTTGCTTATATGTGATACAAGCTATGTGCATGGAGTCATACATGCTTTATTCAAGAAAACTTTGCATTCACAAAATCATCACCGTGTATCTTATTTTGACTTTATTGTCAACGGATGTATTATGGTAAACTATTATTTATGGTGATTTTCTATATGTAAAAATCATCAAACGTTGAAAACCTTAGAAATTGATATTCATTTATTGTGTACCTTTTGAAAAGAATGCAA